>NW_016157943.1:25043-63644 GCF_001687245.7 Rhagoletis zephyria
CGGCTCTATGGTTTACCAAAAATCCATAAACCGAACTTACCCCTACGTCCTATAGCGTCATCTGTCAGTGTCCCGTGTTATGGTCTGTCAAAATTTATTGGAAAATTCTTAGGTGACTTAACGTCGGAGGAATACAACATACGAAACTCATTGAGACTGAAAGAAAGATTAGAGAAGGTGCGTATATGTGAAGAGGACTTATTAGTATCATTTGACGTGGTGTCATTATTCACCAACATTCCCACATATCTAGCCATCAAAATAATAATGAGCAAATTCAGTCAAATTATGTCTAGAACAAACATACCAAAAAACAAGTTTTTGGATCTCTTAAACTTCTGTCTTAAAGATAACAATTATTTCATGTACGATGGCAAAACCTACACACAAAGTTTTGGGATGCCGATGGGTAATCCCCTCTCCCCGACTATAGCAGATATAATCATGGACGACTTATTGGATAATACAATCTCGGAATTAAAGAAACTTCACAACATTGACATCAAATTCATAGTTAAGTACGTGGACGACATCTTCGCGATAGTGAAACGAAACGACGTAGATATTATTCTGAAAACATTAAACCGGTACCACAACAAGCTGCAATTTACTATTGAAAGAGAGGAAAATTTCAAGATCCCCTTTTTAGACGTGCTCATCCATAGAAAAAATGACGAAATATTACTTGACGGGTACTCCAAGCCTATCGTCTGCACGAATAATAAATTTTCTGTCCTCGGAACCCATGAAATATAAAATTAACGCAGCAAAAAATTTGATAAACAAAATACTGACCAAAAGCCACAAACAATTTTTAGATGAAAATACAAAGAAAATCTACAAAATCCTCGCAAACAACAATTACCCCAGTCACCTTATAAAAACTCTAATAGAACAAAAATTAACAGAAGTAAACAACAAAGAAAATAAAATAACACCCACCGCAACAACAACTGAAACAAAACAATACTTTAGCGTTACATACATACCTAAGTTGACGGACAAATTCAACCACAACATAAACGAACATAAGAAAAACATAACTCTGGCGTACAAGTCAAATTGCACACTGTCCACAATCTTCACAAAAACTAAAAGTCCGATCGAAACCTACCAACAAAGCAACGTGGTGTACGAAGTGAAATGCATGGGAGGAGAAAATGTAGACTGCAACAAAATATATATAGGTACAACGAAAAGAACACTGGGAATCCGTTTAGCAGAACACGAAGCGGACATAAGAAAGGAAAAGAAAAACACAGCACTCGCACAACATATGTTAGAAAACAGTCACACAGCTGATCTTGCAAACGCCAGAATAATAGATGTAGAAAAGAGAGAGAGGACAAGATACACACTAGAGAGCCTTCGCATATTAGAGAATAGAAAAAGAACGATGAATACAAAAGAAGACACAGATGATATTGCGGCTACTTATTTATTATGTTTGTGACAAGAAAATCAGTATGACAAGTGTACCAAACGATAATGGTACAATGCTCTAGCTTTTAAGTGTTTATGTTTTAGTGTTTATATGTTTATGTGTTTATATGTTAACAAATATACGTATATGAAAGTAAGTGTATATATTTGCTGCGTGATAAATTCAAATATTGAGACTTTATTAACTACATGTTCAATGTAACTTTTGTTCCTAATTGTTTTTGTTTGTATCTTCTTTTGTTTGTTAATTTAAAATAAAGATTGGCCCCTGAGGATGCTAAGGAGTTTAGCGAAACGTAGGGCAAAGCAGTGAAGAAAAAACGTTGTTTTTACTTGCACTAATCACCAACTAGGCCAAAGAAGCTCATCAAAATTAATAAAATTTACGACGAAAATTGGCCATAAAATAAGATATTATCTTGAATAATATATTCAGTAAACTCATTCCTCTTGTTAAAGAAAATACCGGACCTCGTAACTCGTTGTGGTTTAACTCAGAGCTAAAGCATTTAAAAAATCAGAAAACGAAATCATTTAAACTTTATAAAAAATCAGGCCTGTCTTCTCACTACGCCGCGTACTCCATCCTTCGTCATAAATACAATGCCTTAAAGAGTAAATTTTACAGGAATTACATTAATAAAACTCGCATTAACATCGTTTCTAATCCCAAGTGATTTTATCATTTTGTTAACCAAGTAGTTAAGGATAGTGTAGATTTAACTGTAAAAAAGTTGAACAATAGAGTTTAAGGATTAATATGAATGACAAATCGTTACTTGCCAAACCGTCATTAAAACCTGTAAAAAGCTCTAAAAGCTCAAAAATCACGAGCATGCGCAAAAGTTCCTTTTCCATAGAACGAAGGAATTATTCTAAGTTACTAATGAAAAGACAGTGTTTTTTGTCTTGAGCTATTTAAACAATTTAATAATAGCTGAGGAATTTTATACGGACTGAAGGGTCAGTGGAGTTTGAATTGTGTGTTTTGAATTTTGAAGTAAGTATATACATCACGCAAGTAAATTAAATACACCTTTAGGATATTGATACTGTCAATTTTTTTGTATGATAAACAAAACAACAAAATACAAATTTATCATATTTACTTATATGCATGTATTAGGGTTATAAAATATTTCCTTACAAATTTAAAATATATTAACTGGAAAATCCCTGAAAGTTGAACAGTTTGATATATGTACATGCATGTACCTACCTATATATGTATGAATGTATGAGGCGTGTAAGTTGTTGCAAGTACATGTTTCACAAACAAAAGTCGTTCTTGTGTGCGTGTTACCTGTTAGTATTATAAAATATGTTGGTACATAATATCAAATAAAACACCTCTTTGAGGTAAAATTTTCGAGTGACGAAAGCTGAACTAGAAACACAAAATTTATAATATCCATTTCGTGACGATAATTATACGCATTTTTTATCTGCCTTTGAAACGTAGGGAAAATCTTTTTTATTCATACGAATCGTTACAAAAGTTCTGCTTTTTATTTTGTGTTTCTAGTAGTAGACGGAATTTCGCAACGTTCCGAATAAATAAAAAAAGATTTTCAGTTCGTTTCAAAGGCAGTTAAAAAATGCGGATAATCTTCGTCACGAAATTGATATCATAAATTTTGTGTTTCTAGTTCAGCTTTCGTCACTCGAAAATTTTACCTCAAAGAGGCGTTTTATTTGATATAAATTATTTTGGGGTAGCAAATTTAAAATCGACGAAAATACAAACAATAATCTAAACGTTTTATTTTTTCCAAATAAATTGCTAAAAATATTATCTAAATCTAAATTATGTATTCAAATCGATGTGTCAATTGAAACATATAATTTTTCGAATACGGAATAAAGCGAAAAAGAATGATCATATCCTTTATACTCGAAAAAATAAAAAAAAAGGGATATGATAAAAACTTATCAACTTGGTACCAACTTTGGATACAATAAACAACTGTATTCGTCTGATAGTCTTGTAGTTTATTTTTGTTAAGATTTCTACCGGGTGTGGGGCGCACACATGTGCTTTTTTTAAAAAGTTTTAGTTCTATCACGTGTACAGTGTTGCACTCGTGCCATTAAACTAATGCTTTTTTCTCAAGTAGTTTTGCTCAGTGCCAATTTATACATATGTATCTAAGTAGTAGCGACACATTGGGTGAACTAAATGCATTCATACAAACATATTTATGTACAACTATAGGTAAATACCAGGTAGGTTAAGGGCGGGTGATAAACCCATGTAGCATAGTTAAATACTGTGTACATACCTGCAATTGATTAGCACAGCTGCATCCTTCAACTTGTCAACACGAGGGAAATTCCCCGATTTGCAGGGAATTTCGGTTTAAGTGGAAATCGGGGAATAGGCAATTTTTTTCGGGGAACTGGGTATGCTATTTTTATATCTTAAAGTAACCCAATTAGACGGATATGTCAATTTTTAACCATTTGACCCTTTTTGGAGCGACAATTTTTTCAATTAGAATCGCAATATCTCTACAACAATAGTTTTCTCAGATATAAGCTATATACCAAATTAAAGCTAAGGTTTTGGGCTAGATTTGCGAAAACTTAGAATAAAATCGACTGACCAGTTTTTGAGAAAATGCCCTAAATGTATATTTTCAGCAGCCCCTTATGACATATTTATATTTTATAAACACAAAAGATAGCGTTAGACAGCTTGTTTGAAGGCCATTCTACTGATATCCACTTCAATGATATGGACTGAGTAGTGCGGCCTCAGTGGTAGTTTAAAAAATTGCCTTCTTTCGAATTTCAGGCGCCAGCCACGCCCACAAAGGCATACGAATCAAAACACCCTGGAACAAAACCTTAGTTTTTTTTTGTAACTTAATTCCTAAAAGCTTGAAAAAAATTAAATGAACAGACGCCATATACATACCAAAGCTTCTCGTAGCGGAGACACGAACCAAAACGCATTTGCCTCTATATATTTCTAACTAGCAGCCGGAGCGTAATACATAAGGTATCGTTTGAAAGGCATTGGTCTATAGAATAACACTAAATACGTTGGGTGTACCCACATGCCCCTTAAACCGGCAAAAGCAACACTTAAGCCTAATTTTTAAGAATCCGGTTAATCGTTTATGAAGCTTGAATACATTTTCTGGACACTCTCTGTAAGACCTTTCCACCGATATCTCAAACATGTCGATTGGACGTCTGGATAAAAACTTCCAAATCTCGTGTATATATAAGCGAGTCATTTCGGCATTCTTCTGTGGCTGCTTTCGTCACTCGCGCGCACTGCCGTTTGCTGTGATTTCAGTAAAGGCAAAATGTAGATAGTTATGCCTAACGTTATATCAATGTATATTTTCAATGGGATCATAAAATTTGTTATATTTGTTGTTATTGTTGTATTTTTTGGTGGGCTTGTAGGGAATGGCTAACTTTGCAATTGCGTACTACATTCCAGTCGGGTTTGTCTTATTATTATTTATAAATCGAGAAGACCTTCTGCAATAAATAGAAGAGTTCAAAATTTGTTCTAACACATAAAGTACTTGTGGAATGCAGAGTTGAGCAAAGTAGAATGTGAGAAAATACTCTCACTGAATATCGAATACACTCCACAAAGCAAGTTCACAATTGATTCTCTGAAATTACGTCAATCCAAGAGTAAAAACCCAGCTGGGCTTGTTCAATAAAACATCAAATGTTTTCAAAATCATTCCTTCCATCGATGACCAAAACGTACTAAAATAATCGTTTGTCATATTTTTATATATTTGATAAGATACTAGTTCATAATTAATTACATTCTAAGCTTACCCTTTTATTTGAGAAAATTAACTTTCCTGAAGAATTATAAAAAAAGTTTTCAGGTTTTCATATGGAATTTATTTCTCCTTTTTTCGGATCCATGCAGGATCGGGGATAAAACGATACCATGAAAGCGACAATACTTTTATTTGGAAGTTTTATCGAAAGGACGTATCGATACTTACCAAGTATCGGGCGAAAAGTATCGATCCCTACTTGTATTGATTTTTATATTTTTAATTCACATATAGAGAATTGAAATATCTATGAACAATCATAAGCAGCAATACCTAGCAAACGTCAGGCTGTGAGGTTGTTTTTTATTGTGCTCTGATTTTGGCTTTCTACTTACTAAGCTCATTGTGCTAATTCTGAGTTAAAGTAGTGATAAAAAGTGCTTATTAGCATCATAGTGTGAAATAATCGAAGCTAAGTGAAAGTTATTGTGTTTTACATTAAAGTAAATTAGATTAAATTTCACTAGCATACATTCTAATCTTGCCGAGTCATTTGTTGCTATCATTGTTGTTGTATCCTTGTAGTTAACTGAATTCATTTAGTTTTTGCACATTTGTTCTACTCTTTTTGTTTACTTCTTCTAGTAATTCTTGTCACAGCTGCTTGCGTTGCGTTTATTAAGTGTCATAATTACAGTAATCCTCAAACTGTTCGCTACATTTATTTAAAGCTATTTACATCAGCTCCTTAATTGTTATAATTTATTTTGTTTGTCTTTTATTTACGAGTGTTATTACATACTTGCCAAATGAAAAGCAATTCTGAACGCTACTTATCGTGCTGGCTTAGATACCTTGCAATCTGTTAAGGAAATCCGTGTGTCTACACGTAAGCGTCTTCATAGTCCATCTAAGGAAATTATTGCCGTTGCAAGTCAGAATAATCTTCCGACTGACTTAATTAATTTATCTTCTCCGTGTCTCCAGCATCATAATCCTCAGCCTCAAAAGAGCGTGTAACGAAATCTGCTCCGGATAATAAAGAGGCTGAAGTATCTTCCCCTTCCCCCATTGAAGTGGTGGCATCATCTACAAAACCTCCATCGCCTTCCCTTCCTACTAACGCAGTAACTCAACCCCTTCCGCCAGTACTCCAGTCTGATACAAGGAAACTAGTTGTGGTTCCGCCAAAAAAGTCAATCTTTGTTTCTAGATTTTCGAGNTTCGCTGTAGACTCTTCAATACCATCTGAAGAAGTTAGTCTTCCACACATTGATTCAGTAGAGTTCAAATGCATTCGTGTACAGGCTGGAAAAGGGTCTATTTACTTAGCTCTATGCTATATCCCTCCCCGATCTGACACATTGGTGTATTCACGACTCATCTCTTTACTGAAATCAGTTAATTTACTGACTAAACCCTCTGGTTCAATGATTGTGTTGGGTGATTTTAATTTGCCAAGCATATTGGAACATCATTGACAATGATATCGTACCTTTCGCGTCTAGTACGTGCAACAACGTGTTCTTAGAGGAGATGGCTGTACTCTACCTAACCCAAGTTAATGTACTTCGCAATAAGTTTGGTAAAGTATTAGATCTTGTTTATGTTGATGATGCATCTAAGTCCGTTGTAAATAAGTGTGATCCACTAGTTTTGCCCGAAGATGTCTACCACCCTGCTATGGAGGTATCTTACGAAGTTATAAGTGATGGTCAAAATTGCAGTACCCAAGCATACGAACCAAATATTCGCTTTGATTTTTCGAAAGCCAACTTTAAAATGCTTAACAAAGAACTGTCTAAATTGTCGTGGCCTGCATTTAAAGAAAATATTGAACAAAGCGTTGCACTTTTTAACTTTACTTTACATAAATTATTTGAAAAGCATGTGCCTAAACGCATGTATGTTCCTGAAGAGCAAACACAGTTATGGTTCACTAAAGAACTGAGAAATTTGAAAAACAGAAAGTCGCGTTATTTTAAATTACACAAAAAAAGCGGTTTACACTCATACTTACTATGTAAAATACTCACTTTTGCGTCATAAGTTTTTTGAATTAAACAAAAAGTGTTATAAAGATTACTTGTAAAAAATCAACCGGCGTATAATATATAACCCCAAATCATTTTATGACTTCGTAAACTCCAAGCGAAATGTACGTGGGTTTCCTTCCGCCATGAAGTATCAAAATACCGTCTCTAGTGATAATCAAACAATTTCTGACATGTTCGCCCAGTTTTTTAAATCCAATTATTCCTTTAACTCACATGCTAATGCTATCCTTTTAAACTAAGCCCAATGAACTCAATAAATATCCCAGTAATATCTCCCGGTGATGTAGTAGTTTATCTGAAATCTTTAAAGCAGTTCTTCAGTTATGGTCCTGACCAAATCCCTACATGTATTCTTATAAATTGTTCTGATTATCTCTATGAGCCGTTAACAGCGTTATTTAATTTATCTCTTAAAGAGGGCGTTTTTCCAACTATATGGAAGGAATCGTTCATAACCCCGTTACATAAAAGCGGTAGCAGATCTTCAGTGGAGAACTACCGGGGAATAGCTAAGCTTTCTGCAATTCCTAAATTATTTGAAGCAATTATAACAAATCAGTTGACGCATTCTATCTCTTCTAGCATTTCATATAGTCAACATGGATTTTGCAAGGGCAAATCAACTTCTACAAATTTACTCGAATTAACATCCTATATCTCAAAAGCATTTAGTGAAAGCAAAACTGTTGATGTTATATATACTGACTTCAGTAAAGCATTTGACAAAGTGTGCCACTCGTTGCTCATCTATAAGCTTGATCTTCTTGGTCTTCCACCTAATTTTCTACGTTGGATCTCTTCATACCTCTATGATAGATCACAAAGGGTAATGTTTAAAAATACTATCTCTGACGTCATTGATGTTACTTCAGGAGTCCCTCAAGGTAGCCACCTAGGTCCGGTTCTGTTCTTGCTTTTTATAAACGATATTTCTACAGATATACAATTTTACAAAATTTTAATGTATGCAGATGATGTAAAGCTTTATAAATCGCACGTTTCATTAAAGAAAGGTTTTTGCTGCAATAAGACTTAAACAGCATGGCTTACTGGTGTGAAGTAAATCTTATGCCTCTAAATCTTAAGAAATGTAAAGTAATGTGCTTCTCGCGAAGAGCTGTTCATCCCGCTTCTTATACAATAGGTAACCATAACCTGGAACAGGTATGAAATTTTGTGGTATCACAATGGATCCTAAGCTTAATTTTAATCTTCATATTAATGTGACAGTCAACAAGGCTAAATGTGTACTTGCGTTTGTGAAACGATGGCCAATAGGAATTTGTGACCGTTATATCACTAAAACCCTGCTTTAAGAAATTTCCGTTGGGATTCTCAATATAACCTTACCTCTTGTACGAGCCGATTAAAACTTATTAATCTTCCTACACTTTCCAGCCGCAGGCAAATGCTTGGTACAATTTTTATAGTTAAATTACTAACAGGCTCAATTTCAAGTCCACTTCCTCTTGGCGAAGTTAGCCTTAATATTCCCTCCCGGATATCAAGACACTTTTGCCCCCTATTTCTGAAAGCTTGTAAAACTAGTTTTGAATTGCACGACCCAGTCAGCATTAAANTACAATTTTTATAGTTAAATTACTAACAGGCTCAATTTCAAGTCCACTTCCTCTTGGCGAAGTTAGCCTTAATATTCCCTCCCGGATATCAAGACACTTTTGCCCCCTATTTCTGAAAGCTTGTAAAACTAGTTTTGAATTGCACGACCCAGTCAGCATTAAAAAATCGATACTGTCCTCTCTCAATAAATGAATAATTAAAATAAAGGCATAAAATCGGCTGATGAATTTAGTTCTGTAGCTGAACAGTTTTAGATCTTTACACTTAACAAACTCCTGCTTATCGTGACTCGGCGCAAAAATTGAAAATACTGGTTCCGTACGTCATGCAAACTGCGCCCCTCGTGCGGATGGGCGGGAATGGAGGGTAAAAACCGTTGGGATTATTATTATATTATTAATGCGCTCTCGCATTTCTGTGAACTTTTGTCAAAACAACTTATGAGTATGACTTCATCGCTTATGATTTTAGAGAACTTACACGTTAAACTTGGATAAGGATTAATCCAAAAGTCCCCGCCCATTCAATTTTTCTCAAGATTCTCATTCTGTCTTCACAACCAAATGATTCGAGCTAAAAATAAGAATTGCTATGGAAGGATTCGAAATATATCTCCATTATCCTTAATTTTTCGTACGTTTAGTTTTCTAATAATAATAATAATAATAATAATAATAGATTGGTGCTTACAAATATGTTAGTGTTTAGCCGAGCTTCTCCTTCGACTTGTGGCGTCCGCCTTGATGTCGTCACAAAGCGCCGACTCCGAACGTCGATTGTATTTTTATGAGAAACTGTTTTTCATGGCAGAAATACACTCGGAGGTTTGCCATTGCCTGCCGAGGGACGACCGCTGTAAGGAAAAAATCTTTTCTATATTTTTTGCGATGTTGCTTTGACCAGGGCTTGAACCCAGGTGCTGAGGAGTGAAAGCGCGCACTGCTTACCACTACACCGCAGCGGTCGACAGGTTTAGTTTTCTAACTACATAAGTTAAAAATCATCCTACTTTAAAATCTTCGTTTATCCATTCATTTAAATTTAGTGCAAAAGTAATTTGCTTGAGCTTCAAAATTTGTAAAAACCGCGAGACTTCATGTTTTTGCTAGCTTTTGCAAAGTCACCACACTTTTTGTTCTGGTTGTAGGGTTTATTGTATTCGTTTTAAAGCTTGTGAAAATCCCCGCAAAGTAGTATCTAAACCGATTTTGTACTTTGTGTCAGAATATATGGCAGTTAGAACTTTAAAAAATGGCAGACCAAAATGACATTTACTCAATAGCTTTGTTGGTTTGCAAATATTTTCATGTTTTCTTTTTTTGTAGCACCATGTTATCTAACCTTTAATAATTTAAACATGGTTATGTAAAGCCATTCGTAACAACCAAGAATATCATTGTTTTATTTAGAGTATTCAGCATATTGTATTTAACTGTGGACATAATTTAGCAAAACTCAAAGAAAAGGTACATGAAATTCACAGAGGTATAGATAAGAATTATTTTAGTACTGAGTCAACATCAACATCCAGATTGCGAAGAATATTGAGAAAAGCTAGTCCATTATGTGCTCGTTCTCTGCCCATGCCTGCACATTTGTTAAAGTACAAAGCAAGACTCCCCACAGTAATGTTTATTTTGTCAAAAAAACTTACCCTGCGAACATTTTTTAAATCACACAACGGAAAAACGTGCCTCACAAGGCCCTAAACTTCAGAATTTTCATGCAATTTTTCACAAAGTGGTAAAAATTGCCTATACTAAGTCAGTGGGGTATTTAATATATTTTAATGAGACTTGATGTAGTTTTGCCACCCGATGTACAATATGGCTAACCTATTTTTAAACCTCCCCAACTTTTAAAGTTATTGAGGGGTTTTCTATGTAAAATTAGAATTTTCTAGGTATTAATAAGATAAATTTTAGCCAAGTAAATTTATATCGAATTGGTACGAAAAAAGATTTGTAGTAGCGAACTTTTGATGCAGTATACTTCTATTTGACACGTATATTATGGATCCACAGTTTCGCTTCTGAATTTCATACCGGAATATTACGCTACCTTGGATTTTAGGTTTTTTTGGGTTTTTGCGATTTGCAAGCTTATTTTGCATTTTTGTAAAAAACGGTTGTATACAAATTTGTAGAGAATTTAATTTTCCACAATTTTTATAAACAAACTATATAAACAAATGATTTTTTAATAAATAAATGCCAAAGTTCTAGGGAACTTTTATTTTTTAGTGTTGGGTTCTCCGGTGGCACAAAATTTGTAAAGCAAAATCTCACTTACGGTTAGTTTAGAAGCCACATTTGAGACGCCATGTTGCATTTTTCAAAAGGCCTCACGGCATTGTCCTAAAAAAGACCTCAATAACTTAAAAAGATAGGGAGGTTTAAAAATCCTGGCGCTAATTTTGACATCGGGTTCCATTAAAATATATTAAATTTCTCACTGACTTATAACCAAAATATTGACCGCTTCGTTAAAAATTCCATGAATTTTCTGAGCTTTAGGGCCTTTGAGGCACATCTTTACGTTATCCAATGACCAATGAACCTTTTGCTTTGAAGGACAAAGTTGTAAAATAACGCGCAGTCTACTGCACATGCATGATGATATTCATTAAATTATTTTGCAAAACTATAACTAAATAGAGGAGCGAACGGGGTTATAGACCACATAAGGAAATATTTCTGTAGAGAAAACGGAAATCTGAATTTTTGCTAATTTTTAATGGGTAACAAAGCTCAACAATAATATAAAAAAATTTTGGTACGGCATATGTTGAAGCTATTTTGAGTAGATTTTTTGTGGTGAATACGAATCCGTGATCAGCTCCAGATTTTGAAAAAAACGAGCTCAAAGTGTCAAAAAATTGCTTTTTTTTGTCAATATTTTAGAAGCTCTAGCAAAGAAACAAAAGGTGATAAAACCTTCCTGGCTTAAATTAAATCTAGATCTCTCGACTAGTATCTCTGAAAAGAGATCTTAATATATTTTTTGCCAGTATTATCTTAAACTAAATAATGGCAATGTTTATGCATATATCTCTCCACAGGGGGGGATTAAACCCCCTGAATTTATACTCAGGTAGTTTTTTTTTAAGGAATCGGCATCGGCCGATTCTTTGCCCTCCGGCCGATTAATCGGCATCGGCTAAAAACGCAAATGCGTTATAAATTAGGTTTTGTTAAAAAAATATATACATACTTTTTGCACCAGCGGTCGAGACTGTCCCGGTCCCGTTACAATACCAACCGGGAAAAAAATATCCCAATTTTTGGCAAGGAAAAATTTAGACATCACGTTGTAAAAAAATTAGAACTTGTAGAGTGGTTGTTGGGTTTATTTATTTAAAAAACTCACGACTAATAACTACATATACATTTGGAAAAGAGAGAGATTTGGAAATGAACATGGTTTAGCAATCTACGGCGGGCGCAAGAAATAACTGCTTTGCAGCGGCCAGTCATCGCTGTCTACACTCCAAAGGCAGTCTTCTTTTAGTTCAAACTTCATGTGGCTAGTATTGTGAATGGCTTGCTAAGCGCCTACCACGAACACAATACTTCACCCAGAAGGTCCGCTCACCGCCGTTCGCCAAACGAAATGTGCAATTTCATAAGCGTACAGGCTTTTTGTATGCTATGCGAAGCACATTGATCAATACCGTTTG
Source organism: Rhagoletis zephyria (assembly GCF_001687245.7). NCBI lineage: Eukaryota > Metazoa > Arthropoda > Insecta > Diptera > Tephritidae > Rhagoletis > Rhagoletis zephyria. The sequence continues at coordinate 37,565 of NW_016157943.1, forward strand.
TGCTATGGTAATCTTGCTATAAAATTTTTATACAATTTAAAACTCACATGCGAAAAAGAGACAAATAGAGGTTGTTACATTTTTACGGCATTGCCATATTACAATAAATCTTTAACTTTGACTTTGACAGAAAAAAGGTATTGCGATAAACGGTATTGCCAGATATGTGAATATGTAAAACATGAAATTAACAAAACATAAAACATGTATACATAAATCAGTAAAACAATAAAAGCGGCATGTTACAGTCTCCCCGTTTGGCGTGATGAACTCATCCCAAGCGTACGACAACACTTCTTAATTATTTTTGGGGGGTCCACGTCTTCGCAATGGCCGAACAGGAGCTGGAGATGGATCTTCGCTGCGATGTTTGTATTTTGTAAGTGATGATACATGGTATGTGCCCAATGATAACTTCAGATTCTCTTTCGATGCACCTTCGTATGATGATAAACCAACTTTTCGAATGATGACATAAGGTCCGTATCTTTTCGGAGCAAACTTTGAGGTAAGGCTCTTTGATGCTTGACTTGGAGTATGTGTAGTTACTAGTACTTCGGTACCGATTTCGAAGTCATCCTGAGATCGCCTGCGTTGATCAAAGTAGTCCTTGTTTTTGTCTTGTTATGCTGCTCGGTTTCCTTTGCTCGTTTCAAATCATTGTTGAGTTTTTGAAGGGAAGGCGTGATTTGTGGAACAAAGTTTTCGGATTCCACAATGGCCTTAACGTCATTTCGAACGTCGTCGAGAGTCCGTAACTTCCTTCTAAAAGTGAGGTAGGCTGAGGTGAAGCCAGTGCTTTGACATTTTGCGGTGTTCATCGCAAATCTTATTGCTGGCAGACTAAGATCTCACGTATTATGTTCATTGCCAACAAGGATCGCTAATTGGGTTTCGATGTCCTTATTTATGCGTTCGACAGGATTAGCTTGCGGGTGGTAGACAGGTGTGAATTATTGCTCGATTCCCATGCAATATGAAACCTCCTGCATTATCGCTGATACAAACTGAACGTCATTATCCGATTTCAGTCGATGAGGAATTCCATAACGAAGAAATACTTCGTCTATCTACGTTTTAGCACAGGCTTCAGCGGTTGCTTCCTTTAAAGGGAATATTTCTATCCAACGCGACGCTACTTCGTCAGCTACCAATATCCACTGTACGCCATCTTTTGTTTTTGGTAGAGGACCGTATAAGTCAACCGCTACAACTTCGAACATTTGGTTGCAACTTGTGGTTTGAAGAAGACCCATAGACTTCATGCTTGTAGCTTTATATCTTTGGCATTCTATACAGATTTCGACGTATTTTATTAGGTCAGTTCGCATGCCTGGACAAAAGTAACGGCTAGCGATTCGATAGATGCTCCTTTCTACACCGCAATGTCCTGCAGTGCTTTCATTGCGATTTCTTTAATAGCCCCTCACGCTCATGTTGCGGTACTACCATTTGAGCATCTTCTTCTTCTTCATTGGCATAGAAAAATAGAATTCCGTCGTTTAACAAGGAACCTCTGCTTGACCAAAATGTTAGATTGTCATCTTTTGACTCTATTGACGAAATTATCTTTTTCAGGTATTCATTTTTCAACTGTTCATCTCGTATTTCTTTTGGACTCTTACGGAGAAAATCAACTTGAAAAGCACATATGTAGTTCTCATTTACTTGGCTATGATGGCCATTAGATGACGGGCGAAATAATATATCGGCCAAGGAGTTGGTTTTACCAGGGTTATATTTAACTTTAAAATCGTATTTTGAATCTCTAATGCTCATCGTGCTAAGCGACCAGATGGAGGCTTTATTGTTAGTAGCCACTTCAGAGCTTGATGGTCAGTTAATAAAATAATTTCGGCTCCTTCTATGTAACCTCGAAACTTTGAGTACGCCCACACGACAGCTAAAGCTTCGCGCTCCGTAGTTAAATAATTTCTTTTAGCCGCTGAAAACAATCGACTCGTATATTCAATAGGATGCTCGTTATTTTCCTCCCCCTGGAGTAAAGCTGCGCCTAGCGCATAAGCACTAGCATCGGTTTTTATACAAAAAGGCATGTTGTCTTGAGCTTGTTTTAAAATAGGTGCTGACGTCAAAGCTTGCTTAAGCGCTTCAAATGCATCTCTTTGTTTTGTAGTCCAAACCCATTTCGCGTTTTTCTTTGTAAGTTCAGTTAATGGTTTCGATATCTCGGCGTAATGAACCTTCTGTACGAAGAACAAGTTTGAATAAGTGATATGAACTCTTTAATATTCTTCGGCTCCTTTCTCTGACTAATGGCAAAAGTCTTTTCCTGGTCAACGCATATTCCATCAGTTGTGAGAACATGCCCTAAATACTTTACTTGCTCGCAACAAAATCGGCCTTTACTATTATTTATGCGCAACTCATACTCCTGCAATTTCGAGAGAATGGCATCGAGGTCTTTAAAATGATCTAAAAACGAAGGAGAACACACAATCAAGTCATCGATATAAACCAGTAGTTGAACCTTGGGAACGGAGGCTTTGAAACGATCCATAAGACGCTGGAACGTTGCAGGTGTATTACGCAAGCCAAATGGCATTCTCTTAAATAAATAAGTTCCAAAAGAGGTAATAAAACAAGTTTTGTACTAAGCTGTATCATTAACCTTTATTTGATAATAACCAATTTGAAGATCTAATGTTGTCATATATCTAGTACTCTTTGCTGCCTGCAGTAGACCATCCATACGGGGTAGTGGATATCTGTCTCGCACGGTTACAGCATTAATTTTTCTGTAATAAATACAGACACGAATTCCACCGGTTCTTTTGGGTACCATCACAACGGGAGATGCCCACGGCGACTCACATTCTGCGACGATATCAGCTTCGATAATTTTATCGACTTCGGCTTTTAGCTCGTGCGTTTTGGCGAAAGAAAGGCGATACGGAGGACTAAAAATCGGTTTGTGGTTACCTGTGTTAATTCGATGCTCAGCGTGCGGTGTTGGTTCAGTAATATTACCAAATACTTCTCGAAGTGTTGCATCGGATTATCTTCAAAATAACAATAACTCTGCGCCAAATTTAGTACAATACTCGCTTTCTCCAAGAAATCTGCACCAAGCAGAGTACGGTTACGATCAGCATCTGGTACTATTATAAACTGGAAGTTAATGTTGTGACCACCAATTAAAATTTCGCATAATGTTGCCAAGCAATATTTTCTGGATACAACTTCGTCTGCTAAAGCGATGTCACACGTAACGTTTTGGTATTAAAAACCTTTGAAATCCATCACCCGCTTCAAATTTGCGCTTGCTACGCTAGTACGCGCGCCAGTATCAAAATACGCTTGCCCTGGTACACCAAAAATCTGCACGTTGGCCATTGGTATGTCTCGACCAACATTAACTGAAGATACAGAATTAAAATTTACAGTTCCACCAAAAGAAATCTTGTTTTTGTTGCAAGCCAAGCAATTAGCATGCAAACTTCGGTTTAGCCGCTATGGCCGCGGCGATTGTAGCGGCTTTTGCCTCACTCGCCTCACACTTCTGATTCTTGAAGCAAGTTTCGCGCGTATGGCCCTTTTTATGGCAAAAAGAACATCGGAAGATTTGTTCTTGCGGTTTTCTGAGGGCTTCGCGTTCACTTAAAAAAGGTTCTGCTTCACGAGCTTCGTTTAATAAATCTTCGTATGAAGAAATCTTTTGACGACCTACTCTTTCCCGTATATTCGCGCTTAGCATGCCAAACAACAGAAAAATTTGATTAGCGTCGGCTGGAATGTTGGGAAACTGCGCAAACAATGCACGCTTCTTACGGATAAAGGTGTACGTTGCCTCGTTCTTCTGCTGCTTACTCTCCATAATCTCCGAATAAATTCTCCAAGCTGGTTTTGCAGTCTGCCAATTACGTCAGTGAATGTAGGTACCTGCTCCTTCACACCGCGCCACCACTCCGCAGCATCACCCTCGAGCAGGATGGGCATCCCGTTAATCGCGTCGGCGTCATTAATCTGTCCCCCATCTTGAATGTTGATACTGATGCGATGAATTCTTCCACTTTCGTTGGATTGCGCTCACCATTATAGCGTGCGTTACACGTGCTGAAAGTGCCAACACGTACGTTGCTCTTGCTGACTGAACTCAGGAGCAGCTGAAATTGTTCCGTGGAAAGGGTCACCATTGTATTGAGTCGTGGACTTCTTCTCGGCAAAATGTTGAGGTTTTCGCTTTTAGCTACTAAGTTGAGCGCCAATGTAGAGTGGTTGTTGGGTTTATTTATTTTAAAAACTCACGACTAATAACTACACTTACATTTGGAAAAGAAAAATCAGCATGGTTTAGCAATCCGCGGCGGGGGCAAGAAATAACTGCTTTGCAGCGGCCAGCCATCGCTGTCCACACTCCAAAGGCAGTCTTCTTTTAGTTCAAACTTCATGTGGCTGGTATTGTGTCGGCTGGCTTAGCGCCACCACGAACACAATACTTCACCCAGAAGGTCCGCTCACCGCCGATCGCTAAACGAAATGTGCAAATTCATAAGCGTACAGGCTTTTTAAATGCCATGCCAAGCACATTGATCAATACCGTTTGTGCTATGGCAATCCTGCTATACAATTGTTATACAATTTAAAACTCACATGCGAAAAAGAGACAAATAGAGGTTGTTACATTTTTACGGCATTGCCATATTAGAATAAAACTTTAACTTTGACTTTGAGAGAAAAAAGGTCTTGCGATAAACGGTATTGCCAGATATGTGAATGTGTAAAACATGAAATTAACAAAACGTAAAACATGTATACATAAATAAGTAAAACAATAAAAGCGGCATGTTACAAACTCTTAAAATATGTATATGTAAATACATATTCTATTTAACAATCGATCGTACTTTTTTTGGCTACTGCGATTTCCTCCAGACTTTCATTTACAATGAGGTAGCGCTATGCATACAGCTGTTTGCTAACAATTTGTAGCAACGCCGTTGAATCAGCTGATAATCTTAAAAACTTTATCATAGTGTTTTGAATGTAGATGTAAGAAAAATTTGTAATTGCGTCCCGGTTAAAATGAGTGAAGTACATGAAAAATCAAAAACAATATTAGGTATGTTTTATTCAACGATCACAAGCAAGTAGCTAAATCTTGGTCAAGTAAAACGAAATTAGCTTATTTCCTATGTTAGCCTAATTTTGACAGTTGTTTGACTGCAAATAGTGTTAAAGTAAGTTTTTGCTTCTTTCTGATTGGCTGAAGGAGAAAATTTCTGATGCTGAATGGCAATGCCTCTTGTCCAATATACAAGCCAAGATAGTTTTTCATAAGCCAATATAATTATGTTGGGTAAGTCCTACATACAAATTAAGCTAACAGCTTAAATTTCTTGCCAAATAAAACACGGCTATTGCTAATTTAATGACGAAGGGATTGTAAACAAAGAATTCAAGTAGTGGTTGCTTAAAAAGACGAGTGTCCAATGCGGCCATAATCTTAGCAGACGAATGTGCCAATGAAAATCGTTAATGTGAATTGTTGGTGAAAACGTTGGACCATAAAGTTTCAATAAAATACATATATAAAAATTTTGGGCGGGACGAAGTTCGCCGGGCCTGCTAGTACTATATATGCCCAAATCGTTTTATGATTTCGTAAACTCCAAGCGAATTGTACGTGGGTTTCCTTCCGCCATTAAGTATCAAAACACCGTCTCTAGTGATAACTAAACACAGCACAGTTTTTTGAATACAGTTATTCCATTAACTTCCAGGCATACTTTGACTATCCTTTTAAACTAAGTCCAATTAACTCAATACATACCCCAATAATATCTCCCGATGATGTATTAGTTTACCTGAAGTCATGGGCAAACCCAGGTAGGGGCAGGGGGTGNCGCAACTGGCAGTATAATAGCTTTTTTTCCAAATTGCTGGGAAACAAGAGGTTGTAAAACAATGATTTATTATGTGGGTTAGAGGGCCTATGATAAATCCCATTACAAGTTTTACAAATTTCAACGAAATTCCATCCTCACCTATAGCATTGGACTTAATATTCGATAGTGACCTCAGAACGTCAAGCTCACTAACTGCCGTGAATTGAAACTCGTCTTTTAAACTTGTAGAGGATGAAAAATCCATTGGGGCGAGAGTACTTTTGGTTATACTACTGACAAAGTAATCATTAAGCACATCAACGTCTCTATCACACTCAGATCTTTCTTTACCATGTATTTTAAAATTCTTTAGATTGCGCCATAGCTCTTTAGATGGAAGGGAGTGATCTAGTTTAGAATTGCTATACCAGCGCTTTGCTTTCTTTATTATACTGTTAGTTTCATTACGAACTTCTTTGTAACGGCGCCAGGACAAGTCTGTACTATTTTTTCTCCACTTTGCATAAAATTTATTTCGTTTCTTAATGGCAGAATGAACTCTCGAAGTATACCATGGACATGAACAATTTATAACATTAGCAGAACGGAGAGGGCCATGAACATCAAAAAACATGGTCAGGTGCTTGTTTAGGAAGTCAAGTTTATTATCAACTGTGGCAAGAAAAAATCGCTCACGCCAATTTGCTTTACTCAAGTCAGAATGTAAAGAGTTTACATTTAATGATTTAAAATCACGATATACGAATTTAGTGCTTACGCTTGGACGATTCAATACAACATCTACAGTACAAAATATTAAGTCATGGTCAGAAATAAAGTCAACTTGGTCAAATTTAAGGATATGCTTGACATCACAGGCTATAAAGTAATCTAGGAGACTAGTTGGAGAATTATTTGCATATCTCATTGGGATAGATCCATTAACAACGCAGAGTCCTGCTGTTGCCAGCTGATCCATTAATTTGCAACTGTAAGGGTCATTCGCAAGTAAATTTACATTAAACTCACCACAAATCAATATACGCTCATAATCTAACACATATTCATACAGTTCAGCAAAAAATGGATCAAGACAAACAATTTTACTAGGATTGTACACACATGATACAAGAATTTTGTTTTCGCCATCAGATATTTCAGTAAAGATGTATTCAGTTTCACTATTAATCGACTTTGCTAGCACTCTGAATTTAAGATTTTGTTTGCAGTACACTGCAACTCCTCCCCCTTTTTTATGCATGCGGTCATGCCTCAATAAATTGAACACACTGAAAGAAAGGTTGAAGTCAAGAAAGTCACTTTGAAACCAAGTCTCAGTAACGCAAATTATATCCACCGCAGACTCTTCGAAGACGTACCTAGCAAAGTCAAGTTTTTTTCGGCTTAGACTACGTGCATTAAAATGCACCACATTAAGACCATCACTTTGTTTACACAAAATGTCAATAGCAACATTCTTATTTTCATTAACGCGGTAGCTCGACTTATCGAACAGACCTATACTTAAATTCGTAAAACTGGACCAAAACAGAAACAACTAAAAGCAAGCAAATACAGCATGTATGTATGTTTGCATAAGAACGAGACATAGCAAAAGACAGAGTAATGTATGGCATGTAGTTAAGAAAACAATTACGAGTTCAAGAGAAGAGTAATTAAAGAATAACTTAAGATAAGAAGCAGAATAGTTAAGAGGAAAGCAGCAGATGCAAGATGTTGAGCAATAGAAGAAAAAAGAGCACATACGACATAAACAAATGGTAAACATAACAGCTATACATAAACACTCGCTATCAGGTGTCTGCAGCAACAACACTTTTGACGCTCTCCATATCAATTACCTTCACGGCTATGCACTTAGGGCGAACGCGTACATACACATTCCCACGAACTTAGAAAGCAGCCACCAGCTTTTTATCTCTTCGTTGTTGCATTGCAAAGCGCATTAGCTCGCGGTAGTTTTTCGTAAGGCACTCGTGTATATGTATTTTCCATCTGAGTTGGAGCCAATATCACGGAGCATTAGTGGCCGTTTTTTTTTCTTTGCAGAAGCATGCTACTGACTTGAAGAGGGTGAAGCGATTGACTGAAGACGCCAACTTCAAAATCGCTGAAGCAGTGGAGTTGTTCTGTTTCGATATTCTAAACGCAGAGCGAATCTGTAGCACAGGCAAATACAAACTCTGGCACAGACTACCAAAGGTAGCTTCCAAACTCTCGTTGTCAACGTAGGGGAGACCATTGATGATAAAATCAGTGGATACAGCTTGGTTTTGGCAATCATTTACCTCGTTCTTAAGCTGCACCACTTCCTTTTTCACTTGCTCATTCTGCGCGATTTGGAATTCTGCCTTTGTCACACGTTCTTCGATTTTTCGCAGCGCGTTTCGAAGGTTCGCCAGCTCAGCCGTTAACTCGCCAAATCGCTGCATCACTCGCTCTTCAGACGTTTTTACCCGCTCAGCTATCTCTTCTACAATGCTCCTTCTCTGCAAGTCCAGTCGCTCTTCAATACGCTCAAGCCATGATGACGGTGGCGATCTCTCTTTTTTTCAGCTTTAATTATTATAAATCAGTTGCATTCTATCTCCTCTACCATTTCATACTATCAACATGGGTTTCGCAAAGGCAAATCAACTTCAAATTTACTTGAGTTCGCAACTTATACCTAGGCCCGATTCTGTTCTTGCTTTTTAATAAACAATATTTCTACAGATATTACATTTTGGCAATATCTACACTGTGCCTTGTTTAACAATAACTTTTAATTTGCTAATTTCTTATATATCGTTCACACTACAGCATTAACCACAGATATTACATTCCCGAACATTGTACAATATACTATTCACAAGTTGAAATAAAATTAAAAACAATAACAAAAATAATCAAATAACAATATTAATCGTATAATTAAAAAAGTCCAAAACAAATCAAAATAATCAAATAATGATATTAATCATGCAATTAAAAAAATAAAAAATAATCAAATAATTATATTAATCATGTTATTAAAAAATTTCAAAAATAATTGAAAATAATCAAAAATAACAAAATAATTATGTAATTAAAATTAATTGATTAATTAATTTTTTTTTCAAATAATTGATTTTTAATCATTAAAAAGGTGCAAATAATCGTATTTAGGTATTAAATGGTTACCAAAAAAGACATGCTTTAATTAATAATCATTATGATTATTAATCATTATTTAACAGGTCTGGATTCATGTCATTGGTTTTCTTTTAATCTTTCTTTTTGTTTAATCTTTCTTCGGCAACAATTCCACATATATGCCATTTGAACACTTTTGGAGAAATAAGCATTTTAAATAAAAAATCCTTTTTCGCCTAAAATTGACATTCTAGAAATATAAAATTTTTTTTCTGAGTCTTATTTCACGAAAACATATAAACAAGGGAATGAAAGAAGTGACATTCAGGAAATTTCGGGGTATGATAATAAAACGCCACGCTTATGTTGATACAATTTGTCAGGCGAAAATAGAATATAACAATAAAAGCTAAGGTGGTCATTTACAAGCAGTTACGCCTTTTCCATTGTTTCTTTGCTTAAGCTTTTTTCAGGTTGATTATCGGATAACCTGAGCGGGGAGAAATATTTTTAGATGAAGTAGGTAAAATATATCAAAAAAATACCGTTCGCAAAAGAAAACAAAACGGCTTATACTATGTCTCCACTGTGAGATTGAACGAAGATTTAGCCTTCTGAGGAGATTTAACGTTAAATTTTTAGGTATTTACCATATAAATTTAAAACTCGAAAGGCAGTAGATTTAAGTTAAATCTTCAATAATTTTGAACAATAAATGCAATTTGTTGGGTGTGGCAACCACAAATTCACATGCCATAAATCAAAAGATATTTTTGTTTTCAGTATACAGTTGCGGACATTGAAATCTAGCCAATTAAAAAGCATGAGCTTTCATATTTTTAAGCGTGTTTTTCTATTTTGGTTGGTATATATTTTATGATATCATGCTTTCTATAAATCTTTTACGCACTGCGACATAAAATTTATAAAATGCATTGGCATGCCAATGGCCAACGATTGGATTTTCGGTTACCTCTTATGAAGAAGAGAGTTTATTTCCTCAACAACTCTTTAAAAATGTTTTTTAAAGTCAGGAAAATGATTCGGAATACCATACCATTCGTTACATTTCGCAAACTATATACATATTTACCACGAATAAGAATCCAATAATATTAAGGATTCACATAATGAAATTCCGCTCCTGGTACCTTCCTTTTATCTGTCTGTATTTCCTTGTCCGCAACTGTATTTATAAAATCGTAAGCAAACGTCAAATATTTAAAAACGTGAACGTCAAACATATCTCGTTGTGACAATGGTGACGGTTGTGATTTAGCAACAAGATTTACTATATCTTAACGGGTAAATCTATCAGTGGAGACATAGTAATACAATAATAAAAAAACAGGTTTATTAGTGGCTTATTATTTGGATCATATAATGCTGTTTTTTATTTTCCTTTTTACCACCATAAAAAATTAAAAAGGGGGGTCAAAAAATAGCACTTCGTTTGGAAATGGCAGCAACGCTACGTCAAATGCAGAAATAAACCAACAATAAGCATAAGTTTGTTTGTGTAAACTACGAAAATTACAGTTTCACCGTTTTCTGCAGCCAACTTCATTTCCTAACGCCCTGTCAAAATCGGATTTTCTAACCGCTAAGCGTTTACGCCGCGTTATTTCGGTATGCATCAAACAAATTGTATGGGCATGAGAGTTTTTTGACAGCCAGATGGCTGTTACAAGCGAAAATATTTTTTGGAAGGTTGCCACCTGTTTGAAAATTTTAATTTAATTTAATTATTAAATACTAGCAAATACCCGGCGTGCTTCGCTGCGCCTTAAAAGTATTTTTGTTTTGTTACTCCCTCTCAAATATAAAATATATATTAATATAAAATATTAGTTAATACTGCAGTACATATTTTTATAGCAGGCAAATGTTTTCAAATTAGATAAATATACGGTATTTGAATACTGAATTAATATACGTTTGAGGAAAGGGTGCGATAGTAGACTCCAGTTATAAGATTATAAATAAAATTTCCAAGGGAAAGTCAGTACTTTACATATTTTCTTATTACCTTCGAAAAGATTTTAAATAACACCCACATTCAAAAAAAAAGCAATGCGTAATAGATCGAAATTTTTTTTTTAAATCTTACTTCATAAAGCTCTTTAAATATGTTTTATAAATGAGGCTATAAGAGTTTTGGGAGAGACTTACAACACAAAAATACATTTGAGGCGCTGCGAAGCACGCCAGGTAATTGCTACTATTAGTATGCATACGGTGACCATCCGGCCTTTATTTTAAAGGACAGTCCTTTATTTTAACCCCCTGTCCTTTATAATTTTTTTCAAAATAAAGGACGCCTTTTGTCCTTTATTTCTTAAACTGTCCTTTAAATCAGCTTTGCATTTTTCAGAGGTAAATTTTTAAATCCAATATGAAAAATAAAAATGTCCCTTATAAAATATAATAAAAACCTTCGCCAGTTTGTTTCTCACCCCACTTAAGAGTTTCTTTTTAATCGGTCCTTTTTGTACAATCTATAAAGCACAGGGAAAGTTGTGCCCAGGATCGTGTTGCACGCTGAGTTTCCAGCTCCACTGAAAGAAGATAAACCCCCTGCTGCACAGTGGTTCAAAACCGGCATTTAGTGTTCGTAATTCCCCCAAAGCAAAAAAATTACACAAACAAAATTTTGAAATGTTATAAGAAAATGTTCACCAAAATAAATATTTTTTTTTTTGTTTTTAGTAAAAAGTTGGTTGCAAAATATAGGCTCCGGTGAATTATGAACATTAAATTTCAAATTTGAACCACTGTGTGCTGGCTTCGTCGTTCAGTATGAATTATGGTAAACGCGTTTTGGTAACAAAGGATGGCGAAGTTCTTGAAAAGATTTGGCTTAATTTTTCGCTACTGCAGGGAAACTTCTACAATTAAATAACATAATTAACTGGTAAATATTTGATTTAAATTACGATATGGGTAAGGTACTTTCATCATACAATTTGTATGTATGTATCCCCAAATCATTTTGAAAAAAAAAATGTCCTTTATTTTACGTTGGTTAATATGGTCACCGTAAGTATGCAGCATCTCGTAGGTGCAATGAACTTTTTAATAAAAGAACGCATTTATTTTTTATAGATCCTTCTTTCTCATATTACTAAAAAATTTTTTGCAGATAAGCTCCTCTGGCCCTCATGGCCTCATATGTATGTATGCACACAAATAAAAATGTATATATAAATACCCAGCCAGCAAAATATCCGGAAACGTATCCGAAAATGGAAATAATTTTGTATAAAAACCTCATATTTCATCCGTTTTCCGATTCCGTTTTCGGACGTTTTTCAGATCAATTCTCCCATTAAAGTGTTCATCCGAAACGTATGTGCAGAAAACTATCGAAAATGGTTGTAAAACGGATGCGCTTTCGGCTGTTTTCCTGAAATTTGTCAGATTCAATTTTTCGTTGAAAACGATTTCATTATGAACTTCACAGAAACTTTTTTATAGTTACAGGAAACCAAACAAAAAAAATTTTAAGATTCAGCAATTATTTCAATTTGAATAAATAATTTTAATGTGTTGCTTCTGACGGAATTCGAACCTGCGACCTCCTGAAAGCTAACAAATAGTAGCACACTTCTCTGCATACACAGCTACTGGCGAATACGTATAAATGTTTTCAAATGCTCAGTTTGAACAAACATTTTAAAATTATTGTTTGGAAATAAGATGATGACATTGAAAAATGAACAAATATGGAAATCGTCGTCTGAACGTTTCCGGATACGAAAAATTTACGAAAACTGCTCTTTCGGCTAAAATTTCGTTTCTATGCTGCCTAGGTACTGTCATAAATTGAGAATATGTATGAAGGTTTTAAACGGTTCAAGTCATGGTGAAATTGTACCAGGTGAAGTAATAAGAGCTAGAAGAAGGATTCATATTTATTTTTTGTATAAGCTTTAATAAAAAAAAATAAATATTGATTTTACACTATCGTATTTGAAAATTTGCCTTAAAAATGTTTTAAAGATAATTTGACTTATCTTTTGTAAAAATCGATCAAACGGTGCAGATCCGATGACCTGGACAAAAATCCTTTCGCGTATTATATACATATATAGATGATGAGATCATTGTGAGTTTTTGTGTATGTTACTTTAAAACATTTTTTTTTATATTCAAGAAATTGAGCGATTTCTAACACCACTGCACTTATGGTGCAGAGGATCCAACACGAATTGGTGTTGGTATATGGATCAGAAAATTTCGTGGAATTGCGACGCACAAAGCCAAGTACGGAGTATGATTTAGCAATGATGGAATTGATATACATAGCTATTGAAGAAAAGCTTGCGATCGAATATAACACCAAGATCCTTAGTTTCGGTAGCATTTTTTAAAGCCCTATTAGAGATGATTTATTTTGGAACGAATTTCCGTCATCCCTTGTCAAGTATGGTTTGCAGACAAACCGGTTTCGGCATTGTGCCATCTTCAGTGTCATTTTCGTTCTGTCTGTTTCGAGTTTTTGTCCTTAATTTATGTTCATTTATCTTAGGTAATGTGATTTTCGTCGATGATTAATAATTAGAAATGCCATGGTGTCCTTTTTTATTTCAGAAGCAGGTAATAGGTTGGTAGGTTCGCTGTCTCGATATTAACATCCGTTAAGTTGTCTCTGTATAGTTTTTGCCTGCAGGTAGGTAAAAGTCGGTGATTTTTGTCCTGGTGGTACTTTGTGGTGTGTTCCATGCCTGTTGTTTTGTTGTCATTTTTCTTTTTCTCGTAAATAATTTTAAGGGTTCAAATATAACATCCGATGCGGTATTTGTTTGTTCGTTTATTATTTTGCCGTCGAAGGTTTTTAGTTTGTATATTTCCATATTTTCTAGTACGTTTAGTCGTTGGCCTTTATGTTGTATATGTAGTAGTTTCGCTGTCTTTTTTATTTGCGTTGGTGAACATTTGTTGTTAAACATGTGGTTAGCAAAATTTGACTCTGGTATTGCACTCGGTTTCTGTGGCTTTTTGTTATAGTCCCTTATATGTTCGCAAAATCTTGTTTTTATTTTCCGTCCTGTTTGACCTATATAACTATGCTGGAATTTGCAAGTTAGTTTATACACTCCTTGTTTATCCAATGGGTCTTCTCGATTTGTGGTGTTCCGTAGTATCCGTCCTACGTTGTCATTTGTTCTGAATGATGTGCGAAGGTTGTGTTTCTGGAACAGCTTTGCTACTTTGTACGTTGACTTTCCAGTATAGGTTAATACCGCCCAATTTGTGTCATTGTTTTTTTTTTTATTATTAGAGATATTATACGAAATGCTGAGCTTGAAGGTTTTTGCATATGTTACTTTAAAACATTTTTTTATATTCAAGAAAATGCACGATTTCTAACACCATAAGTGCAGAGCATCCAACTCAAATAGTGGTTTAATCATATTTGAAGTGGTTTCACAGATAATACTTTTAATTCATCCGCATAGGGTAAAAAATTTGCAAATGAGAAACAACTACTTATATCATTGATAAATAATAAAAATAATAACGGACATAAGACGCTCCCTTGTAAGATCCATGAAAAAGCCACAAAAGGTTCAGAAAACCCGCCATAAACTAAAACCACACAACGCTATTGAAGGAAAGCTTGTGATCGAATATAACATTAAGATCCTTAATTTCGGTAGAATTTTTTAAAGCCCTATTAGAGATATTATACGAAATGCTGAGATCATTGAAAGTTTTTGCATATGTTACTTTAAAATTTTTTTTTATATTTAAGAAAATGCACGACTTCTTACACCATAAGTGCAGAGCATCCAACTCAAATGGTAGTTTAATCATATTTGAAGGGTTTGCACATGAGAAACAACTACTTATATCATTGATAAATATTAAAAATAATAACGGGCATAAGACGCTCCCTTGTAAGACCCATGAAAAAGCCACAAAGTTTCAGAAAACCCGCCATAAACTAAAACCATACACCGTCTATTACATAGATAAGATTTAATCAATTGTAGAAAAGATGATTAAAATCTTATGTGAGACTTTATCGAACGCTTAAGAGAAGCCCGCGCAAATACAGTCAACCTGCGAACCCGTAGAGTGTGAGACAGTACAATATTCAGTGAAGGTCGCCAGGTTGGAAACTATGGATCGCCCGGGGGCGAAGCCGTGCTGATTATGACAAATTATTGGTTTTACAGCGAAATAAAGTTTATCCTTAACTATGCATTCAAATAGTTTGGAAATGGTTCCGAGCCTCGAAATGGGCCTGTAGGCTAGGGTTGCCAACATTTTCTAAGATATTTATAGTACTTTTTGAAAAAAATTGGAAAAAATATAGTACACTTCAAAAATATATAGTATTTAGAAGAAAACGTAAGCACGATTTTAGGTGACGGAAAATTGCCACCTGTGAATGCCGGAGTTGTTGGAATAGAGAGTAGAAATTAACTAATTTTAAGTGAATTTGTTAATTCTTTCTCAGTTATGTTACCTTTTTTGATTATAAACTCACAATTACATTTTACTTTAAAGAATTTTTTATTTAATATTGTTATTCCGGTACAAAGGTCATCCATTTTAATATACATTTTTCGTGCAAATTACTGAAATCTATACTAATTATATAAAGAGTAGTCCTTTTTTTTGTAACAGGTAATCTCGCGAAGTATTTAAGTAGCTTTCAGCCACCACCATGTTTTAGGCCAAAAAAATTTACTTTTTTCGGGAAGGTGGACCAGGGACCGATGTATTCGAAAAAGTCTTATTATGGTCCGATTTGCTAAAATTTTGAACGTAGGTAGCTTTTTACCTAGATTAGCTTATGTGATCGTTTTTAGCGGTAAGTGGACCTGGGAGCGACCTATTCGAAAAAAATCGTATTTATCGTCCGATTTGCTTGAAATTTGGTAGGTAGGGAGCTTTTCGCCTAGATTAACATATTACATCCTTTTTCCGGTAAGTGGACCAGGGACCAATCCATTTAAAAAATTGTATTTATTGTCAGATTTGCCTGAAGTTTAGTACATAGGTAGCTTTTTGCCTCGATTAACATATAGGATACTTTTTTCAAGTAGGTGGACCAGGGACTGATATATTCGAAAAAATTGTACATATGGTCGTTTTTCTTGAAATTCGGTACACGTATTATAGATATACATACAATAGAATTGAATGATTGTTTTACAGTTGGAAAGGTATTTTAAGGCACCGCAAATCAACAGGGTATTGGCTATTTACGTATACTAATTATCTATACCAATAATATAAAGAGAAGTCCCCTATTTTTATAAGAGGTGATCTCGCAAACGGTTGTACCGATTTCGTTGAAATTGTGGACACCTTTTGGTTATAGGCTGGTAATAAAATCGTTCCCATACAAATCGAATTTCCCATTCCGCATATCTCTGGAAGTATTTGTGGTAGAGTCCTGGAACTTGTTTTGGTATCAAATCCATACTCATGGAGAAAAGTTGGCGTGGCACCTTCCAAACATACTAAAACTTTTACCTATCTGTAAATACATATATAATTCTTCGGTACGTGTTCAATATTCAAAAATATTCAAAACATGTATTGGTAACGGGGCCGACAGTGGCTCTGAAGCGGAATTATTACCAAAAATCGCATTTTTGATCCGATTTGTCTCATAATAGAGATATCTAATTGTAAAGTAGTCGCAACAGTTTTGCAAAAAGATCCGCAAGGTTGCGCTGGAGCCAAGTTATTGCTAAAAATTGTAACGTGAAGCCATTCGGAGATACCAGGCATCAAAGTAGTCAAGTTACCACCGTTAAATCTACTACCATAACCATTGCGGTCCTTGATTTACTGTGACTAAACAGAAGAAAGACAATTCTTGGTGAATGCCTTCAAAGAAAATTGTAAGACATTTATGATATTTCGTCTGAAGTAAGTCTATGTATATTAGATTTCTGTAGACCAATGATACTCCCCCATCTTGAAATTGCCTCCAGATTCAAGGACACAGGATACGGGATACAACGATACAACGATACAAGGATACATATTCAAGGACGATTCAAAATCGTACCGGATCATTGTTGCCTTCTTCACGGACACAACGACTACGTTAGATTATTTAAGACGGCAAACCAAATTTGAACGTGAATTGTGGTGAAAACGTTGCACCAAATGTTTCAATAATAAAATAAATTTTAGGCGGGACGAAGTTCGCCGGGTCAGCTTGTATATTTATATTTATAATTGAAGAAATATAGTATTTTTGCGTCTATATTTTTTTCCAGCAGTATATAGTACGCCGACCGTAAAAATAGTACAATACTATATATTATAGTACGTTTGGCAACCCTACTGTAGGCACGGTTGCCACTTTGGTAAATTGTTACCAAAAATGGTAATTTTTTTCTGTTTGGCAACTTGATAACTTTTAATTTCAGTTGGTAACTGTCCGCTCGTTGTGGAATATCATTTAATATTTGTGACATAGTACCTTACTCGTGAGCACATAGACAATTTCGTCGGTGCAGTTTGTTTTAATGGTAGGTTTATACATACAAGCGTCCGCTGTGGTGTAATGGTTAGGAGAGCGCCTGCCATCCTGCAAGTCCTGGGATCGATCCCAGGTTCCGACCAACATCAAATTCAAAAGAAAATATAAAGCTTTTTTTTGTAATAGCGGATGGCAAACCTCTGAGTGTATTCCGCCATGAAAAGCGGCTTCTAATAAAAATAAAAGCGCCGTTCGTAAAATTGTAGGCCTTTCCCTTTGTGTGACAACATCAAGGCGCTCGCCATAAATCGGAGGAGAAGCTTGGCCAAACACTAACATGTTGTGTAAGCGCCAATCTATTATTATTATGTGTATGCATGCGAAATTGTGAGTTATTCGTGTAAGATAGATGACGACGAGGAGAAGTTCAATATTTAGTTTTTTTCGCTCAAAATGAATTAACCGACATGCCGTGAAAAATCAAAATGGGATATAATTATGCTATCCATGTCTCAAAATGCTCTCTTATAAAGACTTGACTTCCACATTTCTGTTAAAAGTTTGGTACAGTTTGCGCGTTTTGATGGTGTCACAGGAATGCAGGGCTCGGCTATTAAAAGGAAACCGCTCTAGAAAACCTTTTCCGCAATTTTTGGATGTTTCGACGTACGCCAGACGTCAAAAAAACGAGTGCAAGTGGCATTATTCGAAAATTAGGTTTTTAAAATTTTGTTAGTTAGCCCTCAGTTACACCACCACAATAAAGTTTAAATTAAATAAGCCCCTTAACACTTTTCATAAAGTGTCCATTTAATATTTTTGGTAACTTTTTGGTAATATTTCTCAAAATTTTTGGTAACATTTTCTGTAACCTTGTGGCAACCGTGCTTGCAGGTACGAATATAAATTGCTTACCACTTTTAAAGACTGGTGTTAAGGAAGGTCCCTGACGACAGAGATTTATTGAAAATGAACCTTAAGGGGCAAATCATGGGAGGAATTTTTTTTATTAGCAATGCTGAGAGTCCGTCAATATCCGTTTGAGAAGAAGCCTTAAGTGCTTGTATTCCCTTCGTGATATTATTAGCATATATGGTCAAGGAACCAAAATTAATAAGAGATTTCCAGTCGAACACAAGGTCCGAGGAAATTTCTGACTAATCGGATAAAAAATTTGACTCAAGAAAGTCCGCAAATAGGTTAGCCACGTCACTTGGGATGCCAGCGAATCTATCATCAAGAAACACTGATATGGGTGTATTCGAACACCCCTTTTTATACTTAAACTATTGCCAAACAAATACTATAGTCCGGGAGTTAACGACAGATTTCATTACACCATATCCGCAAGCTTCAGATTTTTTCTATTAGTTAGGCGTGTAGCGTAGAATACTAATTTGAACGTCTGCCACCGCATCTCCGCGGCAGGATGTTACAGGGGGTTGTAATTATAGCAAAAAATAAACAAACAAAAATTCATAGCCGCATAAGCGAAACTTATTGTACGTATCATTTAATATATTAGAAGCTAAACAAATATCGTCTGCCATCTAAATTCCAGGGCAAAAGTAGTCTGCCACCCAAAAAAGTATCGAGAAAAAATATTTTCGCAAAGATGAAATAAATTCTTTTTATAGTAGCAAAGAGAAAAATAATAGTCTTCCGCCAATAATATACAACGAAGATTGTCGTCAAGCCTATGAGGCTGCGTAGCATCGCACGAGTACCACGGCTACTACGTTGTATAAGTCTAAATATGAGTTATTGGCCAAAACGCTTAAAAATGTTACAACGATAGTTAAACAATTGGAATTAATTAAATTAAATCTATAATTTGTTAATTTTTACGTTTATTTTAACAATTATAGTCACACTGAACATCTCTGCTTCCTTTTTATCGCGGTTCAAGAACACCCTGTCAAAATGTTTGTATTTGTAAATTTTGACTGCACATTAACCAGGCAGAAGGAGACAAGTTTTTACTTATAGGTACAGTATATTTTGCTTAGCTACCCATAATTCTTTGCACGAAAAACTTGTGCGCTTAGCCGAAAGAGCACTTAGGCGAATTTTCTTTACTACTTCAATTAGGAAGGTATCCGAAACCTTATGAAACCAAATAATGGAGGAGCACTTAATATAACTAGTGAGCCCGCATGGCGTCAAAACGCCAACATTTGATTAATTTTTTTAAACAGGACAGAAACCCTATTCAAAAACCTCTAAAAATATTCCTAATGATTAATCTAAGCCACTCCTCAGTGATGGGGGTCTCGCATGGTGTCGGTTTTCATTTCATCAAATTTCAAATCACCCTGTAAATTCAAAAAATAAAACCTGTGCACATCTATGTAGAATGCCAGTTCTTTAATTTGAATTCTCATTTTGGAAATTCGAAATAACGGTGCAGCTGTGATGACCTTCAAAAAAAATAGATGGCAACTCTAATTGAAAATTTATCGGACTATAGTTTTCCTAAAACTCTTTCGTTTGACACTAATATTTCGATATTTCATTTATGTATCTTTCGTATAAGTAAAACAAGTTCGACTTTTCAAACAGATGGCAACCCCTTTAAAAGTATTTTCAAACTAAAATGTTTCGCCTGGCATTGTTATACATATTTCAATTAACTGATGAATTAAGTTGAATTTAATTTTTTAAGCACATGGCAACTCTCCTAAATACGGTTTAGAAATAAATTATTTTCAAATCCATTTCCATCTTTTGACAATCCATTTAACTTAATAAATAATTTGAGCTTAATTTTTTCAACAAAAAAAAACTAAATGTTCAGCTTAAAGATTTCTTAACTCTCGCTCTTTTGATAACCATATTTTAAAATTTCATGTAACTTATGTATAATTAAACGAAATAGCACTTTCAAAACAGGCGGGAACCTTCTTAAAAATTATTTTCGAACTAAAATTTGGAATTGGAAATTTATTTTTTAAACACGTGGCAAATATAGTTCCTCAATAAACGACTTTAAGGGCCGGTTGTTCAATGTCTGGTTATCACTACTTGCCGGTTAAACATTATTATCGACTTCATGCATATAACATGTGATCGATAAAGCAGTCCTTGTATTTAACCGGAGCTTCTACCTCTGATTTGTGGTAATCAGACATTGAACAACTGGCCCTAAACCCATTTCCGTTGATAACCATCGGTTAGTAATTCATTTAAGTTATTAAATAATTTTAGTTTAGCCCTTTAAACTGGGGCAACCCTCAAACACATCAAAAATGTTCTAAATTGTCAAACTAAGTATTTCTTGAAGCTCTTTCATTTGACATCCATCGTTATTATTCCATATAAAAAATAGTTCAATTAGACTTCTCAAATAGGTGGCAACCCTATTCAAAGTATTTTCAAACTACTACCTTCTTAAATCTCTTTTGTATGACACCCATATAGCGATACCTTATTCACTTAGAAAATTCCTTTAATTGAAATTGAATTAGATTTTTTTTTAACATGTGTAATACGGTACGGATCTGAGGGCATTGATTATTAAGATATTTGAATGCAATTTTTTACCAGGTGGCAACTTTTTTTGAAAAAGTAAAACCTTATTGCACATCTACAGACCAAGCGCTTTAATTTGACATCTCATTTTTGAAAATCGGGCGAACGGTACAGATCTTCTATGCTGCACAAAAAATGCCTTCGCGTATTATATATATCGTCGTTTAAAGTACAAAACCGCGTATCGTCATTCTGCAAAACCGCGTAACTGACATTGGCTGCCAAAAATTGGATTTGCTCACATAAGCTCTTGGCCCAATCCTTATCCATTCGTCCTAAAATATACTAGCCAGAAATGCGATTGCTTTATAAAAAAGAGAATCGTTTTTAAATATGAGTGTTTTTACTCTCTAGAAAATAATTTATTCAACCTCATATACGAGGTTTTGCATTATCTTTATACGCGGTTTTTAATTTTGTTGATACGCGGTTTTCTACTTTAAACGACGATGTAGATAATAGATTGACGCTTACACATATGTTAGTGTTTGGCTAAGCTTCTCCTCCGATTTGTGGCGTGCGCCTTGATATTCTCACACAAAGCGGAGGGACCTACAGTTTAGACCGACTCCGAACGGCGATTGTATTTTTATGAGAGGCTATTTTTCATGGCAGAAATACACTCGGAGGTTTGTCATTGCCTGCCGAGGGACGACCGCTGTTAAGAAAAACCGTTTTCTATATTTTTTGCGATGTTGCTTTGACCAGGGTTTGAACCCAGGTGCTGCTTAGAAATTACTGCAAGCGAAATTTTTTCCTGGATGGTATCTAATTATCTTTATAACTACAAAAAATTATAGCCGTTTTCCTTGTTCTGCTAGATAAGCAAAATAAATAAATGCTTCTACAATTAGGGTAAGTGTAGAGCCAGTGCAGGTACACGTAATACTTTCTTTGATAACACTGGATCACAAATTTTGGTTTGGTTTTTGTTCTCCAGACGCCATTTTCCAATTTCTATGTAGAATTGCTCGGTAATTCCGAAAATCGAGCTAATTTTTTTTTTCTATGGATACGTTTTCGAGATATTTGCAATTTTTTCAGCTTAACAAAAAAGTAGCTCCACTTAATCCCGTATATCTTACGAACCAATTTAACAATTTTAATATAAAATACGGCAAATGAAAGCTAATAAAATTCTCCACAAACCGTATAAAAAATGAAAAAAAGTCAAACTTTAACAGAAGAAAAACTTTAAAAGTAACAGGTTCTATGCAAAATTTTTGCATTTGTGCTAAAGCCTGTTCTGTTACAAAAAAAATGAAATACTTATTAAGGAAATCGATGGATAAAGAAGAAGTAATGAGTGGTCAAATGAAAATGCGCAAAATTTTTTGTATGAAATATGAGCAGAAAAGCGTATTACTCAGGTGTTCGAGGCGTATGAGTAACTGTTTTTTCCTGCTCATTTTTTATACAAAAAATCGTTGTGTAATTTCATTTAACCACTCATTATTTCGTATTTATCCATCGATTTTCTTCATTAGCAACTCGATTTTTTTTTTAACAGAACAGGCTTTAGCACAAATGCATAAATTTGGCACAGGACCTGTTTTTTTTTTAATTTTTCTTCTGTTAAAGTTTGACTTTTTTCCTTTTCCCGTTTCTGTTAAAGTTTGGTTTCTTCATTTTCATATTTTATATTAAGATTGTTAAATTGGTTCGTAAGATATACGTGATTAAAAGGAACCAATTTTTGCTTTGAGCTGAATAACGGTAAACTGAAAATATCTCTAAATTTTATCCATAGAATAAAAAATTAAATAGATTTTCGGAATCAACGTGCTATTCTATATAGGAATTGGATATTGGCATCCATTGAACATTTTTGCTGTAAACCAGTGTAATTGACAATGGTTGCACAATTTTTAAGGCAGGTATCACTAATGTGTAGGTATGTTGAATACATCTATCGGAGCAGTTTCCTCATAAAGGCAGCAAAGCAAAATGTACTGTATGAAAAATTACGCAGTCTCCGTGAATTATCTTGTGAAAACAAGTGCATGCCACATTTGTCTAAAGATGTCTGATGTGAAGCCGTACTGCGTTTTTTGTCGAACAACAACCGGGAACAACAAACAAGCGAACATTTGTCATCAGTACTATGAATAAAAGTGAATATATTCTTTCAATTCGCAAGGAGAATAGTTTAGATTTAAATGACGTTGCCTTGTCTCAAGATGTAAATAGCAATGAAAGATACCACTCATATTGTTATTCTAAATTTACTGCAGTGTCAAAAAATAGAAAGTTGTTCCAGCAGAAGATAAACCATCGGAATCAACTTCAAAGTTATATCATTTTCGTATGAGGCCCAACGAGCATTTGAAGTTCTAAAAGATAGACTGTCCTCAGCTCCTGTACTGGCAAGACCAAACTACAGCAAGCCTTTTGTGATACAATGTGATGCGAGTAAGCTCGGTGTTGGTGCGGTGTTGTCACAAAAAGACGACGATAATATTGAAGTGCCAATTGCTTACTATTCCCAAAAATTAAACAAGGCGCAAAGTAACTATAGCGTTACTGAGCTCGAATGTCTGGCCGCAATACTTAGTTTGAAAAAATTTAGGGCTTACGTAGAGGGGCAAGACTTCACGATTGTTACGGACCATGCAAGTTTGCAGTGGCTTACGCGACAAACCGATCTGTCAAGCCGACTAGCACGTTGGTCCCTAAAACTCCAAGGATTTCGATTCAAGATTGAACATAGAAAAAGTTCACTTAATGTGGTTCCTGATTGCTTATCACGACAGAATTTTGAAGAGGTGTCTGAAGTCCGTGAAATTAAAGTATGTCCGTTAGTTGATTTACAGTCGTCTGAGTTTATGTCCGATGAGTATCAAACCTTGATAAGTCATGTCCGAGATAATGAAAATCGTTTACCTGATCTACAGATAATCGACAAGCACGTTTATAAAAGAACGGAACACCCAGATGGCAACCCAGAACGGGAATCCTTTAATTGGAAACTTTGGATTCCCAAATCTCTAGTTCAAAGTGTAATCAAAAATGCCCATTGTCCCCAAAATAAATGTCATGGTGGTATTGCTAAGACATTGGAGCGTTTCCGAAATAATTTATATTGGCCAAACATGGCAGTAGACGTCAAAAAATTCATCAGACAATGCGAAACTTGTCAACAGAGCAAAACGCCCAATGTTACGCTACGACCACCAATGTCCGCCCAGTATACGGTACAGAGACCGTTTCAAAAATAGTATGTTGATTTTCTTGGACCTTACCCAAGGTCCAAGAACGGAAACATAGGAATTTTTATTGTCCTTGATCACTTGACAAAGTTTCCCCTTTTAAAGACTGTTAAGAAGTTTAACACGTCAGTTATTTGTGACTTTTTACATGAACAAGTTTTTAATATTTTCGGAACACCCGAAATAATAATGAGTGACAACGGCAAACAGTTTAAATCCTCGCAGTTCAACACGTTGTTGTCGGCGCATGGTATAAAACACGTTTATACAGCCATATATAGCCCACAAGCCAATGCAAGCGAACGGGTAAACCGGTCTATAATTGCAGGAATCAGAGCGTATCTCAAGAACGATCAGTCACACTGGGACAGAAATATATCAGATATCGCAGAAGCACTTAGGAGCGCGTATCATCAGACAATTGGCTGCTCACCCTACTTTGCGTTGTTTGGCCAACAGATGGTATCACATGCTGAAGATTACGAATTGTTCAGAACTCTCGCTACGCTGGATGATAACGTACTCGATAGGGCAGATAGGCTCAAACTAATACGAAAATCAATTGCAGAACATATCATATCAGCATTCGAGAGCTCGTCAAACCGATACAATTTGCGTAGCACTGACAAACGTTTTAAAATCGGGGACATAGTTTTCAGGCGTAATTTTGCATTAAGCGATGCAAAACAGAAATTTTGCTCAAAGCTTGCACCAAAGTTCATCAAAGCCAAGGTTATATCTCTTAAAGGGAGTTGCTTATACGAATTAGAGGATACAAATACAGGAAGGCGAGAAATTTATCATCGTAAAGATATCAAGGAAAGCAATCAAAATAACACCGTACCAACACTTTAGGTGGGGGGGTGTGTACCGTGGTACATGCGCAGCTTCCTTGGCTTATGGTATCTAATCAAACGCTTTTCTATTTAACACCTCTTTAATCCCCAACTTTCATCGTTGGTCGTTCCTTTTTCTTTTATGTACTTTGTTTGCCATCCCTGCTTTCAGGCAAGTGAACACCGCGAAAGTCCTAAATGTTTCAGTTTCGATAAACAAGTTACCGAAACGATAACTCGCCATGAGACCTTTGACAGTTTGACCGTTTCCCGCGTTTTTTTGCTGATTCAGAAATCGTCATCTGAGAGAACAGTTCATACCGGTGCCGTGGCTTGAACGAATAAGCTCGCAAAAAAAAATCAGGAAAAAGAAAGTTCTTTTTAATAGCGAAATCAAAGAAAAAAATATAGTAATTTACAAAAGTGAAACCAAAATACGTACGCACTTAGGCCAGGATTTAGTAAACCGCAGGAATTACGGGTCTCCTTGTGACCGGAATCTCTTGATTCTTCTGAATTATTGGTAAGAGTGTCTTTTTTTGCCTTTAGAAAGAAACTCGGATCAGCAAAAACCTAAATTTTTCCAACGCGTGTTACAGATATTCCGAGCAAATTATATAAATTACTGGATGGGAAGTTCGATACACCAAAAGTTGATCANAAACTCGGATCAGCATAAACCTAAATTTTTCCAACGCGTGTTACAGATATTCCGAGCAAATTATATAAATTACTGGATGGGAAGTTCGATACACCAAAAGTTGATCATCATTAAACCACATCAAAAGCGCCCCAAACGAAAAACAATCACCATCTCGTTTATATAAACATAAATTATTGAAATGCTATTTATTTTACTAATTCTTAATTTGTCGAATTAGTAAACGCATTTACGCTTATTAAAATTTGACTAAAGAATACGTACCCCGGGTTGGGTAATGTGAGAATTACTAAGTCAAGTTTGTTTCTATCAAATAACTCAATTGAATTTGGAGTAGTCAAAATTATACTATATAAAATTAAAAATCGAAATTTAGTTACAAAAATTTAATTATAATAATT
>NW_016157943.1:63702-87476 GCF_001687245.7 Rhagoletis zephyria
GGCAACTGGCTGAGTCAGTGGGATCGTCGGTTCGAATCCTACTGAAAGAAGTCTGATGAGGAAATGTGGTGATTTCCGAAATAGCTATCACTTCTACCATTTTTTCAAATTGTTGTTGCTTTTCCACAATAAATTTTTCATTTAAAAATGGCCTCGAGCTCATTATAAAATTGTTGAATATAATTGTTAAATGGCCAAAAAATAACAAAAAACAAATAATTATAATAATTAAAATTTAAATTTAATACTTACTTAAAAATAGAATTATTAGCACAAACCAANTTTGATCATTGCATTCTTCACACGTAACTGTACATATGCATAAGCATACATACTATATTATAGTTAATGATCATTAATTGACCTGCGTTGGTTCCATGTGGATTTCCACATGGGTCAGCCATAACCTACCTCAATTGTAATATACTCAGTCTTACTATCACGGAAATATGTATATATGTTATATGTGAAAAAAAACCAAAAAAAAATAATAAAAAAAAAAAATTATATTTGTATATACATATGTATATACTTGCAAACTGCACATAATTACATATATACATACATATATATGGACGTACATGGAGAGAAGTAAATTCTTCTTTGCTTTTCAAGTTTCAGAGCGCATATTTGCATTAGCCATTTTCTTTACTTATTTGGTGTGCGCCCTTTAGTACCTTGGGTACAGCTACGGCTAAAAAGAAATAACGACACCCATAGTCATAAAACTCACATTATTTTTCTTTTGTTGTTACTGGTAAAATATTATTAACGGGTCTTGTAACGTTATGCATTTTAATAAAGAGATAGAGACAAAAAAAAAACATTTCCAACTAAATAGGCAGCAACAACACCACAGCAAGAAGGCCTTCGACGCTACGTGGGACAACTGCATTGCCGACCTTTACTGTGAGTACACTTTTGCTTCCCGTAACTGTATTGTAGTATAAGTTGATATGCACGTACGTACATATGTATGTCTATTTCTTGTATTCTCTTAAAATTGAAAGCGGTGCACTTATGTACGTATGAACATATATACATAATTACAATTTGGTAATTTTTGTTTTTAGTATTTTCTCTTTTGATGATCTTTTTTTTTGTACATATCTAAATATTATATGCACATACATATATACCTATATGTCTGGCATTTCTGGTTAATGAGCTTATGAATATACATGGATACTTGAGGTAGGTCAGGGATATATTCATAATATACACTGAAAAAAATTACAAACATTATTAGTAATATATAAGTATATATACATTAAGGTTAACTTAGTATCTTTCTTTCGCTTCTTGATACAATTAAATTAGAATTAAATATTGGCAAGGTTAGTTACCTGTTGTTCATGAGTTACTATTATGGATTGAATTCAAATAATAAATAACATGAGTATTCTGTAAATTTAACCAATTTGGTCTGATTCTCTGAGGAGGTGTAGGTGGCCAAAATGGGGCTTTACCAACAGCAACAAAGCCATAGGTGGGAGGGTACAGAGGCAGCCTCCAAACGCTGGATGCGCGCTGCTAAGCATATGGGTCAGGTACATTAAGTGAATTGTTAATTGAGTTTAGGTTATACTTGTTCTTGTTGGTTAGTGTGCAAAATTATTTCTGATTAGGGCTGTTGGCTGACCAGAGGCCTGTCTATCCGGTGGTCACGTTATGAACCACGACCAGCTGAAGCTTCGGGTCTGAACGCGAGTGCACACGCCGTGATCACTGGGTCCGGCCACAGACAGATCCTCGTTCGCCCTTGTACAAGTACGGTCAGCCCGCGAGGCTCATAACAAGATGTGTGTACACATTCTAATTACGAAAGGATAATTGTTTTGAATACATAATATTGTAAATATTATGTTGCAGTACAAATACAAATTATATAATAAGAGTACTGGAGATTTGTTGTATATACCCTTGTGTTCTGTATTTTTCGTAATTATGGTTTTTAGTAGATATTGCAGTTAAATTTCTAACAGCATGCTACTGCATTATCTACAAAAACTATAAATACCACAATTACAGAATACTGGGGCATACACGACAAATACGGATATTTTAACAAGCGAAAATTTGGAGACAACCAAAAACACGAAAAAGTAAACAATTGAAAACGCAGTAAATCGCTAGCTTAGAGTAAAAAGTTGCTAAGTCCACATTTTTTCAAAATATGAGTTTGATATAAGAAGCAAGAGAAATTCAAAATGCATCGTTTCCTGTATATAATAATAGGCAAATTTGCTCAGTCCAAAAAAGACACAGAAAATTCTGTAAGGCGAAAATTCTGTACTACGAGATCCTTTAATGAACTTCGAACCCTTCCGATTCGTAAGAAGTTTTGTTTTGCTTTTAACAAGCAAAATAATGCATTTAAAGTTTTGCAAAATATTTGAAGAAAATGGTTATAGGCAGTTATTTTTCTCTTTTGTAAAATTTGTAAAACGGACTTAGTAACTTTTGACTCTAAGCTACCGTATGTATTAAAATAAAAATACACGAACAACCACCCATAGGAAGACCAACAGTAAGTAAGTTAGTACATATATCGTCGTTTAAAATAGAAAAGCGCGTACCAAGAGAAGGCAAAACTTTTTATTTGAGGTTGCCCAAATTTTATAGGAGAGATAAAACCCTGTATTTTTTCAACACGGTTCTCTCATTTATAACTAATTACACTGGTTTACAGCAAACATGTTCTATGGATGCCACTATCCAATTCCCATGTAGAATTCCTCGGTGATTCCGAATATCGAGATCATTTTTTTTCTATGAATAACTTAAAAAAAATAGTGGTTTCACTTAATCACGTATATCTTACGAACCAATTGAATAATCGTAATACGAGATACGGAAAATGAAAGCAAATCAAATTTTCCATAAACCGATATTTATATACACAGGCTATAACACTAGTGCAAATTATTAACACAGAAACTGTTATATTTTGACTTTTTTCCCTGTTAAAGTTTGATTTTTTCACATTTTTCCATAAAAAAGAATCTGGAATGATTAATTTATTTCTCAGAAACTATCAAGGCTATCGAAAAGTAATCTTTATACGGTTTATGGAGAATTTTATTTTCTATCATTTGCCGTTCCACGTATTACGATTATTTAATTGGTTCGTAAGAAATACCTGATTAATTGGAACCACTCTTTTTCTTTAAGCTGAATAACCGTAAATTGCAAATATATGGAAAACGTATCCATACAAAAAAATTAACTAGATTTTCGGAGTCAGCGAGCGATTTTACATACAAATTGGATAGTGGCGTCTGGAGAACAAAATCACTTTTTATATCCGGAGCAAATCTCATTTTTGGCACAAATGTCAGTTACGAAGTTTTGCATAACCACGATACGCGGTTTTGTACTTTAAACGACGATATGCATGTACATACATATGCACATATATCACTGCAGCTCTCTTTTGTTGTTGTCCGAAGTATGTTGGAAACGGAATGACTGCTGGGGGTTAGTTCTCGTTCTGTGATAAGGTGAAGTGAAACCCGTTTTGATTTCGTTCGTGTTGCATTACCATTGTAGTCTTGAAACTTTTGCAACTGTGCTATTGAATTTTCGAAGTAAATCTCAAAGTTGAGAAAAACGTAAACAAAAAATGTCGGGAACAATTAATTTATTAGAATTATTGCAAAGAATTCGAGATGAGCAAAGATAATTAAGGTGTAAATTTTTTAAAAGCAGTATATACAATTTAACGTATTATCAGAGATAATTTGAGAGTGTTCAGGCGCAGACTTCGCGACGACCGAAATCCCTTTGATATTACAATAGACGAGCATTTCAGTGGTTTATATCTGTTCCCTAAAGCATTGTACCTGGAATTAGTGTATGAATTAGTGCCATTTATGCCGAACTAGCAACGGAGACATGCTATTTCGAGTCATGTAATTATTTTAAGCGCCCTGCGTTTTTTTGCCACTGATAGTTTTCAAAGAAGTGTGGGGCGAGACAGTTTATCTGCTTTATCCCAAACATCAGTTAGCAGTTGTGTGCAATTGGTGGCAACTGCACTTAATAACATAGCCCACAGACACATAAAGTTCCCAAAACAAGAAGACTGGCCCGCGCTAAAAAAAAAAAATCAAGGAAAAATACCAATTTACTGGAATAATCGGACTGATAGACGGAACGCACATCAAAATATTAGCCCCGAAGAAAGAAATTGAGCATGTTTACTATAGTTATTTTGCTTTGCTGCCTTTACGCTTAAGTGCACATTTAAGATACCTACCCCGAAATGCGCATCAGCGGCATTATTTTCACCACTTATAAGGTAACTGTTCCGATAGATGCATTCAACATACCTGCATATTAGCGATACCTGCCCTAAAAATTGTGCAACTATTATCAATTATCAAAGAAATTAATACGCTTAACTGCACTGGCTATACACGTACCCTAATTTTACAAGCTTTTATTCATTTTGCTCATCTCGCAGAACAATGGAAACGGCCATAATTTTATGTAGTTATATAGATAATTAGATACCATTCGGAAAAAGATTTCGCTTGCAGTAATTTCTATGTGGTAAGTGCTCCTCCATTATTTGGTTTCATAGGAATTCGGATACCTTCCTCATTGAAGTAGTAAAGAAAATTCGCTTAAGTGCTTTTTTCGGTTAAGCGCACAAGTTTTTCGTGTAAAGAAGGATGGGCAGCTAAGCAAAATATACTGTATTTCCAAAAGGGTGGGCACTCCAAGAACGTTATGATAATATGTGATGCTGATTATATCGTTTTGTCTGCTAGCCCTCGGTTCGGAGGTACTGCTCATGACCCATACGTATGGAGTCGCTCTCGAGCTTGCAGAATTCTGAAGGAACTTTACGAGGCTGGTCAGCGCGATTTTTGGCATCTGGGTGATGGTGGCTACCTACCACTGGTACAATTTATATTACTTTTCTTAGTTAAAGATCTAATGCTAATATAAATTTTAAAATAGCCTTGGCTGATGACACCAATTAGTGCAACATCAAGTATCGCAGTAGAGCGCTACAATATAGCACACAAGTCAACTCGGCTTACTAAAAAGCAGATTTCGCTGTCTGACGAAGGAAAGAGCCCTTTTCTACAGCCCACCAAAAGAATGCCTGTTAATGGCTTATATAGATAATCAGCACAACTTATTAGGACACAGGAGGGAATACCATCCGGGTCGCTTAGAAAAGAATTTTTTTAACAATTCAAATGAAGGAGAACATTGTCAGCGGAGATTGAAGGAATTCGGATGTGGTCAAACTGAGGGAGTGGAAAAGGATAGCTAGATAGCTTTTTCATTTGGCTCTACAGAATAGTTCGATTCAAAATAATTTGCAAACATATCAGCAATTACATCATCATCACTAGAAATAACATCATATAATTTCAGTGTTGAGGGAAGCCCATATATTTTATATTTTGAGTTAACAAAATGATAAAATGACTTGGGATTAAAAACGGTGTTAATGCGAATTTTATTAGTGTAATTCCTGTAACATTTTCTGTTTAAGGCATTGTATTTATGACGAAGGATGCGTCGGCGTAGTGAGAAAACAGGTCTGATTTTTTATAAAGTTTAAATGATTTAGTTTTTTAATTTTTTAAATGCTTAAGCTCTGAGTTAAACCACAACGAGTTACGAGGTCCGGTATTTTCTTGAACAAGAGGAATGGGTTTACTGAATATATTATTCAAGATTTTACTTAAGTGTAAGGCACTGTCCTCAACATCCCCATCGTACTGAGGCCAGATTATTTCAGATATAGCTATTTCAAGCTTGTCGTAGTTAGCGTATTTGAAAGAATATCGCCGACCTTTGGCTTTCTAGTTTCAGGACAATAACATGAATCGTAGGATGGTGCCAAGGACAACTCAAGTGGTGGGTGATAAGGGTCTATAGGTATAACTAAAGGATCGCCGGGTATTATAGTGCATTTAGCAGTATCATCAATAAATGCTAAATCAAGACATTTACCTAAGTTGTTGATAACTGAATTAATCTGATATAGACCAAGATCGGAAAGTTCATTAAGAAATTGTTTAAGTACATCCCGAGAAGAATTTGGCACAAGAATTCCATCCACCGAATCCCAGGAAACGCACGCTAAATTGAAATCACCCAGCACAACAATCGAATCGGAGGGCTTGACCATCGCAAATAAAGAGAGCAATAATGAAGAATGTTTAAAGTAAACCGAAGGGTTAGAGTTTGGTGGAATATAAATTGCAACAAGAAAAACACTACTTCAGGGGCACCGTATTCTAACACAGAGGAATTCGACATCATCTGAACCAGCGAACTCAACTTTTTCAGAGGAAAAGTCAGTCTGAACAGCTATTAAAACACCCCCGCCTTTTCTATCTAAGTGATCATTTCTAAATATTTCATGCTTACTACACAATATTTCACTATTAAACACATTCGGTTTTAGCCCAGTTTCAGTAAAAACTCATAATTTAAATCAAAAGACTTTAAGTACAGCTCGGCTAATTTTGTATTTAGACCTCTAACATTTTGGTAATAAATATTGAAGAAAAAATTACTTATACGTTTTATGATCCTGAGGAGGGAGTTTTAACAGTGTTTTCATTCCGAGCTACAGGTTTAAACTCAAACTCTCGAACTAAAGCACCATTGGGCCAGAATGAACCATCAACAATGTTTTGAAAATGGTCGGCGGAAATATCAATTTTGAAGGAAGATATGCTTCTTTCGTATGAAAAATTAAATTTTCTAATAGCTATGTGCCGGGGGTTAAGCTTTCATGCTATATAAGACTTAACATCTTCTACCGAAGTTTCACTAGAAAAGCGCAAAACAAACACAGATTTATTCGCAGGAAGTACGATTAATTCTTTGGATAACGGGGAAGGTCCACTTTGAGATGTATGTTCAGACACAGCTGTCGTTTTTGCTGCAGCCATCGTAGTGAAACCTGAGAAAGATGCAGCTTGAGATAATTCAACGCACGGATAATGGAAACTTATTAACTCCTTATTTAAGCCGGAAGTAGTCAAATAATCAATTGGCGGAGTGTCAATGTCTAGAGCAATTAGGAACAATGCTGTCTCCTCCATGCTTCCGATTTTTTGAAGCTTGTATAAGCTTGGGTGATTGAGAGGATGAAGATTCAATGCACTTAAAGTCTTTAAATGCATCTTCATATCGCTTAAACTTTTCGTTTAGATGTTTTAACTCCTTACCCAACTCCTGGAATCCACTTCTGACGCTCCTAAACATTTTACAAAGGTCAACTTCGGTTGATCTGCACTTGGGGCAAGACCAACGAACACCCTTGTTATCGGTTATCATATCGGTCGCACATTTTACGTGAGCTAATTCATCACACAACCAACACGCAACGCAACGCTCTAAGTCGTTTTTAATGTTACATTTTTCAAAACCGCAGGATGAAGTAGTAACAATTTGTATGTACAAGAAAAACTCACAGTGTACGCTTTTAGTATGATAGTAGCAAAGATGAGCGTTTGAGAGACACAGAAGTCTAGGTATTGTAAGTTTAATGGTGCTGAACTTAACAGTATTAAAGCCACTGAGCCAAAAAGCATAAAAGCAACCAAAGTCAGCTGTTTGCAGGAAAATTATTTAAGCGCTGATAAGCAAAATATATGATAAATTGCGGAAGATGGGAAAATGCACTCTCACGCAAAATAACAATAATGCACCAAAAGAGGCAAATATGCACAAGGACTGACAAGAATATTAATTTTTAATCCACGCACTTTATGTCTAAAACACAACCATTTCTTGGAGCTTGGCTTCAAAGAGCTTTTTCCAGTATAAATTACACAAACTAGAACTGCTTAGCAATTAGATAAACAAAATAACTTCAGAAACTTTTTCAAACGAATGTTTAAGCGACCGCACAGTACGAACCAGTGGAAAAAGTTTCACCAATCGAAACAAATGCTTCTTGAGGCAAAAATAAAAACAAAATCAAAGATGCGTAAAGATAAATGCAAAAATGAAGACCAAGGTAGATTTAAACACTTTACTTTAAAGTGTCAATGTTTCTATTTACACAAGATTGTAACTGTTTGATTGATTAAAAACTAATTTCATACATAAATTTGTATTGTTTTTTGAAGTGAATTGTTTTTGTTTTTTTCTTTTTAAATAATGTGTTATTTATTTTTGTACCAGCAATAAAATATTGGGAAAAGAATTTTTATTGAGCTTTGTACCACGATTGTTTATAAGGAAAAATTGAAAAAGCAACAAAGTCTAAGCGGTAGAAGTTATAGCACTATTTCGGAGATCACCACATCTCCTCATCAGACTTCTTTTTTCTAGACTTAATAGTTTTAATACTTAACTTATAGCCATTTAAAACTTGCACTTTATGATACTGAAATTGAGTGAACTACAAACTGCATACCCAGAATTTGGGGCCATTTAAAGCAAAATGAACTATATTTCTATAAAAAATTAACACAAATTTATTATGAAAAAAACTGTATTCTGGGTGCAAACATATATTTACAGATTGATAAACGTTTCAATATGTTTGGAAAGCACCAAGCCCCATTTTTCAGTAGCCCCAAAATCTGTATACCAATTTCCAGGGCACTACTACAAATATATCCAGAGATATACGCTATGAAAAATTAGATATGTATGGGTGATGCCACTCTCGCTTAATATATCGACAGTCTTCAGTAGGTGTCCAAATTTCGGTACAGCCGTTCGCGAGATCACCTCTTATACAAAAAAGGAACTTCTCTTTATATAATTACTGTCGGTAACACAGGGCAAAACCGATTTTGATGCGGCAAATAATAAAGCTGTTTTTGATAGACCTTTTTGTGCTGATTACGAATCCGTATTTACAAAGTTTCCATCAGCTCCAGATATTGAGAAAAACGTGGTGAAAGTGTCAAAATATCGCGTTTTTTGCAATATTTGAGAAGCTCTAGCAAGGAAACAAAAGGTGACAGATCCTTCCACTTAGGCTTAAATGAAAGCTAGAACTAAAGACTACTATCCTTTAAAATACTATTCCTTTACCTTGCCCTGATGGTCACCTATACTCATTTACTTTTTATCGCCCAACAATAAAAAAAAAATACTGAAAAATCATGCAATTGAAAAAAAGATGTTGGCTGTTGAGCAAATGACTATAGGTAACTTAGGGTCAAGGTGCAGGAATGGTATTTTCAGGGATAGGTTTAACATTTTATGAAAACGAATTTTCCCCATTTTTGCTTGCCTGTGTAAGTGACCATCAAACAAAGGTGCAGGAATTTGTAGGGATAGTAGTCGAGATTTTTTGCTTTAATCTAAGCCTAAGTGGGAGGATCTACCGCCCTTTGTTTCTTTGCTAGAGCTTCTCAAATATTGCAAAAAAACGCGACTTTTGACACTTTGACCTCGTTTTTCTTAAAATATGGCGCTGATGGAAACTTTATGCTTACATCAAAAATAGCGTTAACATTGGCTGCATCAAATTTTTTTCTATTTTTGTTGGCCTGTGTTAGTATTGTTAAATAGCCAACACTCGCATGTGTAAAGAAAACGAAAACACTTCACCAATGTTTTAATAGTATAGAATTCATTTAATGTATATGTTTAATTAAAGTAAAGAAATGCTTGAAATACAATCCCGGCGAACGGCAAACTTCGCCGAATTGGGCGATGCTGTCGTTCACCGTTCGCCCAGCTATTTCGCCTACTTAAACAGAATTAGAGCGGTAGCGAAAACAGCTGATCCCATTTGGTCGCCTTTATAATTTGGGTGACCATATTTAGAAAAAACTAAACCATATTTAGAAATGAGGAAATGATAACAAATATAAATGTAAAACAAAGAAAGATTATTATAAATAATTTGTTTCAAGCCAGATTTAATGAATCCACAACTATATTTTTCAAACAACAAAAAAAAAAATCGTGTTTTGGTTGTTTTCTTTTAAAACTTTGAAAGCAAAAAAGAAATACGGCCACCTTTGGCACGCACAGCTGTCATCGCCCAGCAGGGCGATAGAAATAAATCTATCGCCATGAAACGCCGCCAAGCGAACTTCGCATTTCGCTTTGGCTGTGTTCAATTTCATATGCTTGCGGGTGTTCTATTTTTGACAGCGCGAATTTCGCTGTGGTGAGTTCGTCGTTCGCCGGCATTGTATTTCAGCTATAAATGTATTTAGTAAAAGTTCGAATTTTAATAATGCGTGCGCGTCGCCATAGCTCAACTGACCGACTGCCTCAATTCTTCGTTTCTTCTTTCGTCGCCGTCGTACGGTCGAGGTTGCCATGTCGTAACAACTCGGCTATCCTGCATCTCTGATCGACCTCGATCAGATCTCGTCGTCGTCTGAGCTTACCAGACTGTCGTTATCGTTGTCAGGAAATGTATAATTAAATGGTTTTAGATTTGCGGACGAAAATACGGTAGAGTAGCGTTTTTGTGAACGTCGAGAACCAGGAAGGTCTTCAATTACATAGCGGTCGTTACCGCGAACTTTGGCAACTACAAAAGGCCCCTTGAAGCGTGGCTCTAATTTACGTGACACCAGTACTACTCACTTTGCTTTCAGCTAATACAATATCATATATATACATTTTCGGCTTAGTATGCTGACGATCAAATCGTTGTTTTACTTTTTCTCGTTGCGTTGTAATCTGCAACAGTTTGTCGGATAAACTCGATGTCTGTAGTACAAGTCGCTTCGTCAGACTGTAACGTAAGAACTACTTTATTTGGTAGTGTATCACGAGGTTGATAATTAAACAGCAATTCGTGAGGAGTTTTGTCTGTGGTGTCATTGGTCATTGTGTTGAGCGACCACTGTGTGTCGCGTAAATTCATATCCCATCGTTTGTCGATGGTCGTTGTTGTTCTTAGCATGGAGGTTAATGTTCGGTTCACACGTTCCGCGTGACCTTTAGCCCTCGGTGTGCGACCAGCGTTAAGTGTGTGTACCATATAGTTGTCAGAGGAAAACGTTTTAAATGTGTGACCAGTCGGCTTGGTGTGCCGAAATAACTTAATACGTCATTGAGTACGTCGATTACATGTTTTGTTGCGGTGCTTTTGACAGCACGGACTACCGTGAATTTTGTGAACGCGTTTACGATAACTAAGGCATGCTCGTTTCGCAAACTGCTTCGTGGAAAAGGGCCCAAATGGATCGTTTTGAACGGATTCGGCTCCCCCTCCTTTTTTCCGCTAGGTTTCTTGTTATATGCACAGTCGACGCAGGAGTTGATATATGCTTTAGTGAAATTGCGCATACGAGGGAACCACATATTCTGCTTAATTCGGTCAATCGTTTTGTCTGCGCCCAAATGACCTGCTTTGTCATGAGACTCGTGAAGTATTCTATAACGAACAGAATTAGGAACAACCCAAAGCTTCTTATTGTTGTCTAGTCGATAGAGTCTTCCATTGTCAAGGTGATAACCGTCCATTTTGGTAACGTTCTGCTGTTTCATCGTGTCCATAATCGCTTTTATTTACTGTCTTGGTGTTGCAAGCTAAATAGCCAGTCACCACTGTCAACGCTGATCTTGCCAATTCGTAGTGACGCTGGTTCGACTTCGCGCGAAGGCTCAACGGGGGACCTACTCAACGCATCAAAGTGATCCATCAAAATGCCCGCCCGATGTTCGATTTTAACTTCGTAGTCTTGTATACGGAGCCACCACCTCGCAATGCGTGGAACTAACTCGCGCTTTATCATAACTGTTCGAATGGCGCTACAATCAGTCACAACTGTGATTGGTTTTCCCTGAATATAATATTTCATTCTCTCCAAGGACTCAACCACAGCCAGACACTCCAATTCTTAGCTGTGATAGCGTCGTTCTGCATCCGTAGTCGATCGACTGTAATAGATGACGGACAGTTTCAGCGACCTAACCCCGCTTAGAGCGGCGATACCCCTCAATCATTGTTCGTCCATGGAGCAACTCCTTGCAGCCGGATTGCTCCGCATCCTTCTTCTCCGGGCGGGCGTAGAGCCCAACCCCGGACCAGAAACGTATTTCTGCTGTGTTTGCCAGAATCGACTCCATCCAAACTCCACTTCGGTTAGGTGCAATTCATGCAACTAATGGAGTCACCTAAGAACCTGCTCTGGTATTAGGTCTCATCGGGAGTGGACCACAAGCTATGTGGCTCCCTGCTGCTCACGCCAAACGGCACAATCAGCCTCCACGGCTACCCGCTCGCGCAACGCACCCAACACCCGAAGAGCCTGCACGGCTCCGAGAAGCTCCTCTGGGCAGCAGCAAACCTCCCAACCCCCCTTCCCCACAGTCTACCGGCCTGTCTAACTCGCGCGTGCCAGCCAACCAGCAGCTGCTGGTTGCACACACCACCTGCACCGTATGCCAGAGCAGAATATATCGGAACGTGACATCGGGCAAATGAAACTCATGCCTTGGCTGGTGTCACTTCGGCCTATGCTCCGGTCTACGCACCACGCGCGAATGGACTGCGAACTACAGCGCCCCATGCTGTAGAGCACCGCTGACACAGACAACAGCGCCCCCATTGCAGCCACCTACCAACAGGCAGCAACAGCAAGCGCGTCAGATGCAACAGGCCCAAGGTAGACCTCACTCCTCTCTCACCCGACGTATCGCGACTAGCCTCCCAAGGCATACGAAACTCCTACAACTCAACTGCAATGGACTCCAGAGTAAGATTGAGGAGATAGTAGTCTTTATGGGTCGGCATGGCATATTGATAGCTGCGGTCCAAGAAGCGAAGTTGCAGAGCAACTCAACTCTATTAGGTTACGCCGCCTACAGTGTGCCCCGTAAATATCGCGAGCGAGCTAATGGTGGCGGACTAGCGTTCATCCTACACCACTCAGTGCAGTATCGGCTTATCGAAGAAGGCATCGACCCGGGGGACAACACCCTAGAATGTCAGCGCATAGCTGTCCGGTCAGGGGATGTCGAGCTCGAAATATTCAACGTTTATATACCCGCTGTCACCTGCTTCCCGGCAGGATATCATCCTGACATAGGTGCGCTACGCAGAGGTGAAAACCGAATGGTAGTAGGTGACTTCAACGCGCACCACGATCTCTGGCACTCAAGCCTGGCCAATGATCGTAGGGGAAACCTTTTGGCTGAGCAGATAGACGATTCGACATTCTGCACCATGAACTACGACGCACCCACCAGGATGATGGGTAGCTGCAGCAGCTCGCCAGACCTCACAATTGCTAGCGCTAGTTTGATGAATAGCATTTCATGGCGACCTATGCTAACACTAGCATCAGACCATCTACCCATAATCATCTTGATCAATAAGCCCACCGGCTTTGCTCCCGCGGACCACCGAACCTACACCAACTTCAACAAAGCTGATTGGGACGGCTTCGCGGAAGTCACCGAGAGCAGCTTCGCCGCCCTTCCACACCCACAAACATACATACTGGCGAACGCCAGTTCCGCAGGGTAGTCACTGCCGTAGCGGCTCGCTTCATCCCGTCCGGACGTGTCGCTTCATCCCGTCCGGACGTATCGCGAAAGTCCGCCCAAATTTCCCGGCCGAAGCAGCTGTACTAGCAAATGAGCGTGACCACCTACGCCAGGTCGACCCCGGGGACCCCCGTCTGAGGGACCTTAATTTGGAGATTCGGCAACTGGTAAATCAGCATAAGCGGAAAAAGTGGGAGGAGCACTTAAAGGCCTGTAACTTCACATCTGGTGTGAGTAAGCTCTGGTCAACCGTGAGGTCCAACCCAACGCAGCGTGATGACAGAGTGGAAATCTCTTTCGAAGGTCGCGCTTCGTCGGACCCGAAGAAATGCGCAGCCTACTTTAGTATCAATTCACACTGCACTCTTCGGTAGACAGGACCAAACGTCGAGTTACCAGGAGGCTGCACAAGCTGCCAAAAAACAGTGCACCACTTGTTTTCACCAGCTGTGAAGTGAACGGGGCCGTCGGGAAGGCGAAAGCCTCCAAAGCAATTGGACCCGACGGAATCTGTATGCTGATGCTAAAACATTTAGGGCCTAAGGGAGTAGCTTACCTAACGGAGGTCTTCAACCTGTCCATGGCCACTCTCATCATTCCTGATGTGTGGAAATCAGAGAGAGTGGTCCCACAGCTGAAACCGGGGAATCCCGCCAACAAAGGAGACTCTTATCGCCCGATAACGCTCCTTTCCCCGGTCGCGAAGACACTTGAGGCCCTACTACTCCCATACTTCACCTGCCACCTGACGCCAGCGAAGCACCGGCACGGATTCCGTAAAGTGCACAGCACAACAAAAGCACTTAACGCCACAAACACCCAAATAACTCGTGGCCTAAATCGAAACCGCCCCTGTGAGAGAACGGTCCTAGTAGCGCTGGACTTGTCAAAGGCGTTTCACACCGTCTGATATTCCACGCTAATAAGAAGATATCGAGGCCTCCTCACTCCCACAGGGACTGAAGCGATGGTCGGCGAATTATATGACTGGTCGACAGTCGTCAGTTATCTTCCAATATCAAACCTCGAAACCAAGAAGGATTAAACAAAGGGGTTCCACAAGGTGACGATTACTCGATTTTGGCGTCCGCCTTTCCCGCTTCTTCACTGCAAGGAGCCTAACACTCTTCCCAACGACACAACCGCAGTTGTCAATAAAGTACAGAGCCGCAACAAGGTCCTCAAGGCGCTTGCTGGCAACATACAAGGCAATTGGCCGGCCGGTTCTAAACTATGCTGCGCCAGTTTGGACGCCGGGGACTAGTTGGACGCAGTGGACGAAGCTACAGACTTGTCAGAACACACAGCGAGGCCCAAGTGCTCCCCGTAAGGGAACACAACAAAATGCTTTGTAAGCAATTTCTGGTGGGGTGTCACAGAAGTGAACACCCTAACAGACCTTTGCTTCAGGAGGAGCCTCCGCCCAGACACGTCAGGGGGCACCTATTCGTGTACAAGGACGCAGTCCAACAGTACGTAGACCAACCACTGGGCCCGACGACATACAGACGAGCCATCAACGACATTCATAGAGAGTCAGTTACCACCTACCTCGACTCTCGACCTATGAATGCCGTAATAGGAGCCCAATCACCACCTGTAAAAGAGACGGAGCTTCAACTGCCAAGAGAGACCCGCGTTACCCTGGCTCAAGTACGGTCTGGATACTGTAGCCGCCTCAACAGCTACCTGTCCATACTCGACCCCAATATCCCCAATGAGTGCCCGGCATGTGGAGAATCCCCCCACGACACCCACCACCTCTTTACATGCCAGCTGAATCCAACTCAGCTAACACCTCTCTCCCTCTGGTCCGAACCCATTGAAACAGCTCGTCTCCTGGGCCTCCGGTTAGTTAAGCTTGACGGAAATTATTGAACGTAGACCCGAAAAATGCGGGGCTTAATAGTGCCGCTACAACAAAAACAACAACGGATTTCCAGTCGCTCCCTCACGTTGAAGCAATACGCCAACCAAGTCGTTAGAACTGGCGTCCGTATGTAGTTGATGCTCAGCCTCTAAGCAAAAAGCAGCTATAACAGACTGTGAAGTCAATGCTAATTTCAATTTGTCGAAAGATTCATTTTGTTCGGGCCCCCAAATAAACGGTTTGTCTTTGCGTAAAAGTTCTCGTAAAGGTTCTGACAATACGGCGTAGCGAGGAACAAATTTCCTAAAATATCCACTAAGCCCCAAAAATTTTCGAACTTCGGTAACGTTTGTTGGTGGCTTAAAGGTGTGAATCGCTAGAGTTTTTAAATTGCCAGGGGTGATACCCACAGGGATTATCTGGTGACCCAAAATTTCAATTGTCTCCCGTAGGAAAAGACACTTACCAGTATTGAGCGTTAATGACAACTCGCGTATGGCTTTGAAAACGCGTCTTAGTTTCTGCATAATTTCGTCGAATGTGTTACCAGCAACCAAAATATCATCCATATAATGGATCATGTCGCCCGGTTCAGTCTTATCTTTTATTTGCGCCATTAACCTTTGGAAAACCGCGGGCGCGTTTTTTAACCCGAAAGGCATACGTTTAAACTCGTATAGCCCTTCCGTTGTCACGAACGCGGTGTATTTTCTGCACTCATTCGCAATCGGCACCTGGTAGTAACCGCTATTTAAGTCTAAGGCACAAAATATTCGATACCGTTTCGCGTCGTGTAATGTTTCCTCAATATTTGGCATCGGAAACACTTCTTTCTTCGTAAAGTTTTTCACCTTCCGATAGTCGATACAAAGTCTATCTTGACCGTTTTTCTTTTTTACCAGCATAATCGGGCTTGCGTATACCGATTCCGATTTTTGCACAATATCGTTTTCGAGTAATTTTTGTCAATAATTTTTGCCACAATGGCACGTTTTGGTTCCGACACACGATACGGTTGGTTCGTCCGTAGTTAGTGCAATTTTCATCTCGATTGTATTAGTTTTACCGATTTCTGATAAACCGCACGCGAATAACGGTATTCATTTATCAATCTCATTATTTTGTTTTGGGTTTCTGCATCACTCACACCGAAGGTTATGTCTTCATTCTTGATTGGATTTTTCTCAATTACTTTGCCTATTTCACGTTTGCATTGGTTTTCATTAGTAGTTACGAATTTTGAAATTCCTCGATCGACCGTAAAATTTAAGTTTTCAAAAATATTTTGACCAATTAATAAGTCGTGTGTTAAAATTTCATCATCAACTATATAAACTTGTATTGTTTTAATAACGTCGTCAATTTGTATGTCAATTTCTGACTTTTCATTCGCGAATCGTTCACCGCCACAAATACCACTGATTTTCAACAAATATGGCTCTTGCTTTATATGCAACGTACGCGCAACTGATTTGCGCATTAATGTACAGTGACTACCTGTATCTACAAATGCGACAAATTCGTGCTCATTTATTCGTATGACTTTTTC
This sequence comes from Rhagoletis zephyria, assembly GCF_001687245.7. NCBI lineage: Eukaryota > Metazoa > Arthropoda > Insecta > Diptera > Tephritidae > Rhagoletis > Rhagoletis zephyria. The sequence goes on from NW_016157943.1 coordinate 80,589, forward strand.
GACAACTTTTTCGAGCGCGTTACACATAGTTTGCCTAATTGGTTTTGGTTTACCACAGTTTTGGGGTTCGCCTTTAGCATGTACTTTGTTGCAATCCGTACAACGTGGACGACGAGGCGGTTTTGGACACTTCGACGATATATGCCCTATTTCACCACAGTTATAGCACTTGATTACAGCCTTTGTATCGCTGTTGGCGTACTTTTAAGCGTGCTATCGATTTTCATTTTGCTCACAAATGGTTCACGCGTATTAGACGGATTATATTGCAAAAACTCATTTATATGTATGTTATGTATGTTATCGCTTGTTCGTTTAAAATAAAACGCCTGTCAAGAGAACAAAGCTGGAAACAATAGTCAATTACGTTTTCATTGTTCTTACGAGACGCAGCGGACATTCGGTGGTGCACTTCGGCTTCATTTCGGCTTCCAATTTGCGTAAACTACCATGGACGCATCAATCCACAATTTTGCAGCACCTTTCATTTTACCAAATATGGCTAACATAAGCCCTTTCTCATCCCATTTGTATGCACTAATTGATGGATTCACCCGTTCCAAAAAAAGTTCAGCCGTTATTGACTGCATGTTTGTTGGATCGAACTCAGGTATAGACTCAGCAATTTCTTTTACGGAATATAAACTACGCACCGCTCGTGCACCCGTATTTTGATTTTGCTCGACACTTGTTTCAGTTTCTTGTACATTGACCGGCGCTTGCGCGACCACACCGACCGCAGCGGTTAATGCCTCAATCATTTTACGCATTTCGTCTAATTGATTTTGCATATTGTTATTCGTTTCTTGCACGTCTTCCGAATCTTTTGCCTTTATATACGTTTGAACTAATTCAGCTTTTGTTCCGCTTGTGGGCAATCCCTAAGCGCGCAAAATTTCTTTTATTGCTTCAATACACAAATCACGAATTTTAACCATTTTCAAGTTTCCATTTTTTATTTCGCTCATTAAATTCATTTACTCGTTACCTCGTTTGCCGTTTATTTCTATTCACGTTTGTTTGTATTCGCTTTATTATTTCTACGTAGACCACTCGATTCTTTACTCGCACTTTCTGTTCTTCGTTTTGTGTTCTTCCCCGATTTGAATTTATTCCTTTTAACTGCCGTTTATACGCGTATGTATTCACATATGTATGTACATATACGTACGTATATATGTATGAACGTATCGTTGTTGTCACAAGCGCATCGAATTCGCGGTTTGAGTGAAGTTATACGTTTACACTCGTTTACGATATAGACGAAGATATTGCTTTGCACTCGTGTCGTTACCAGTGTTGCCGCGCCGTCTCAAGAAAATGTATCCCTGACCAAGCCAAAAATGTATCCAAATGTATCCAATTTTCTTTTTTTACATATACATCTCATAACTTGTAAGAAAACCACACATTTCCATGAAAAAGACATAATTAAACCCATGCTAAGGACTTGGAATACATGTGCATAAGATCAATCATTTGTAATTTTAATTTATAAAGTACATTTTTTGTGCATATTTTGCAAAGTAAATATAATAAATTGCAAGTACACTCTAAAAAGAGCATGTAAAACTACTACTGAAAAGTATCTATTTTATAATAAATATACGTATAGGATGTTTAGTATTTGATTTTGAACTTGAGATCTTTAAAATATACACATAAACACACATATGTAGAATGTTTAAAATTGCAAAAATTTTCAAACTGCAAATACATTTCCTACTAATAATAAACATTACTTTATTTTAAACATTTTATGTGTAAAAGTAAACAGGCAATGATTAATTTTATTACACGGCTTGCAAATTTGCATACATTAAAAGAGGAAACTAGTTACCTCTCTCAATATGCGCAAATAAACAAAATTTTTTACAGTGTATTTAAAGTCTTTTCAGTAAAATTCATAAAAGTTTCCTTAAATAAATCAAATTTAGTTTTTTAAACTACATTGAAATCTTCTTTCTTTTTAAATTAACAAATGAAAATATGTGATATGAAAGAGATTACTACAGAAAAAGTATAATTTACTTTATATGTATCGTCGTTTAAAGTACAAAGCCGCGTATCGTCAGTCCGCAACACCGCGTAAATGACATTTGCTGCCAAAAATTGGATTTGCTCACACAAGCTCTTGTCTTCGTCCTGAAATATACTAGCCAGAAATGCGATTGCTTTATAAAAAAGAGAACCATTTTGAAATATAAGTGCTTTTACTCTAAAAAATAATTTATGCAACCTCAGATTCTTGGTTTTGCATTTTCTTGATACGCGGTTTTGCATTTTGTTGCGGTTTTGTACTTTAAACGACGATATGTATGTATATTAAGATCTTGCTTAAAGCATCCTTTTAAGCTAATTAAAGCAATTGCGCTTATCCTATTTTGGTGAGATCTCTTCATATGTTCATTGCTTCGTTCACAAAAAAATAAAATGCTTTAATTTCACGCTTAAGTAGCGATTCTTTATACGTTTAGAAAACGTAATGCTTTCTAGCATCTTTAATGAAAATCGATTTTTGAACGAAAAAAACTTTATAGGAAATATAAAATTTTGGCCTATTTTAAAAAGTATCCACTTTTATACTGACCGGAAAAAATAAGAATCCCGCAAAAATTCGTCTAAAAATGTATCCAATTGGATCTGTTTACATCCCTGGTCGTTACATATGTATGCGTATATATGTATGTTTTAAAATTCAACCACCAAGAACATATCCAAACGTGCGCAGCTCTTTGCAAACGTTTCAACTGGTCTAGCGTATATATGTATGCATATACACATATATGTACGTGTATACGCATGCGCAGTATTCACCGAAATAGCGATTTGGGCATATGTACAATACCGAGCCAAACACAAACAATTTTACACTTTGCACTCGTTATCGCGTTTTGTTGAGTTTTATATGCAATGGATTCAGCCCGCTTCTGAATTCTAAAGAAAACGAAAACACTTCACCAATGTTTTAATAGTATAGAATTCATTTAATGTATATGTTTAATTGAAGTAAAGTAAATGTATTTAGTAACAGTTCGAATATTAATAATGCGTGCGCGTCGCCATAGCTCAACTGACCGACTGCCTCAATTCTTCGTTTCTTCTTTCATCGCCGTCGTACGGTCGAGGTTGCCATGTCGTAACACATGTTTGCGGCGCCTTCAAACACCTTTCGAACTATAAAACAATGACTCAATTCTATTCTACGCATATCTATAATTCGGGTATCGAATTTCAAGCAAATCGGACCATAATTAAGATTTTTTGGAATAGATCGGTCCCTGGTCCACCTATCACAAAAAATATCGGATATGTTAAACCAGACAATAAGTTACCTACGTGCCGAATTTCAAGCAAGTCGCACCATAAATAAGATTTGTTCCAATAGATCGGTATCTGGTCCACCTATCAGAAAAATATCATATATGTTAACCCAGACAATAAGCTACCTACATGCCGAATTTCAAGCAAGTCGCACCATAAATAAGATTTGTTCCAATAGATCGGTATCTGGTCCACCTATCAGAAAAATATCATATATGTTAACCCAGACAATAAGCTACCTACATGCCGAATTTCAAGCAAGTCGCACCATAAATAAGATTTGTTCCAATAGATCGGTATCTGGTCCACCTATCAGAAAAATATCATATATGTTAACCCAGACAATAAGCTACCTACGTGCCAAATTTCAAGCAAATCGGACCATAAATAAGACTTTTTGGAGTAGATCGGTCCCTAGCGCACTTAACGAAAAAAATGGATCCTATACGCTTATCTAGGCAAAGGGCTACCTACGTACCAAATTAATTTTTTGACGTAGAATATGTCTTACGTTTCAATATGGAGGCTATGCTGAAATGTTTTAGTTGTAATTTTTAGAGCTTCGCGAAAACACATATTGCAGGAGACCTAATGAAGCGATTTCAAAGAAAAGTGTGGTGTTTCAAAGACAGAATTCCAAACCTATTGACAGATTCATTTTTGTAAGTAACCGATTCGGTTTCTATCGTAAAATGAACGGTAAATATTGGCTCAATTTGGGGTCAATTTTGAGCCTTTAAAGTGCTCCAGCAGCTTACGATCTGCAGATAGAACTTTCATTTTCGGGATATACATTATTTGGAGCAATAGAAATATAATCGTTTACAGATTTTATATAAATTCAACAAATATTAAGCATTTTAAGGAAAAAAATTGTTGAAAAAATTTCCAATTTAATGATTGGTTTTTTTCCTTAATCAAAAGTTCAAGAGTTTTCCTTTCGTTTGGTATATGGGAAGTTTTGGTTGATATCTTCCGTATGTATATTTGATTCAAATATATGGGCATAAATGATATCCCATACAAAATCACTTCGTCACCGTTTTGCAAACACGTGCATGCGTTGGATGTGAGGGAAGGAGACAAAAAGTATGTATGTGGGCGTAAGTATGTACATATTTCGGCTTTTGATAAACAGATGACACAATATTTATTTTATGTACATATGTTGATTGCAGTTAATGTGGATCTGTTTCTATTTCTTAGTAACCTATGTATGACTATACATATTATATATGTACATACATATATGTATGAACACATGTATGCATAATACGCGAAAACTTTTTGAAGTGAAACAACACTTAGAAAAAGACCAATTCAAGAATAAAAGTAAAGGTTAGTACGTACTTAGATAAAGAAAAAGATAAAGGCAAAGGTAAAAATAAAAACAAAAACAAAGGTGCGTAAAGATAAAGGCAAAAATGAAGACCAAGGTAAATTTAAACACTTTACTTATATAAGGGCGAAGGTGAAGGGGAATATGTATATGAAGAATAGGATAAACATAAAAATAAAAATAAAGATAAATATAAAGAAAAAGATGGGATGAGGATACCGATAAAAGTAGAGATAGAGATAGAGGAAGAAAGATTAAAATAAAGGCAGTTTAAGAGAAAAGGATATACATAGATAGAGACACAGAGGCTCAATCTGGGAACCAGTTCAACATTTTAGATATTTTCAGGATTCTCGGGACTTATCGATATAATAATCGATATTTTTATCAATTTTGTTATTGATATTTTTATCAGTTTTGTTATAGATTTTATTATCGATATTTTTATCTATTTTGTTATCGATTTTTCTATCCATATTATTATCGATATTGCTATCGATTTAGTTATCGATCTTTTTATTGATTTTTTTATCGACATTGTTACTGATTTTGCTATTGATATTTTCGGAATTAAGCGATATATCGAGTTTGCTAACGATTTTGTTTTCAATATATTTATCGACTTTGTTGTCGCTATTTTTATCGATTTTGTCATCAATATTTGTATCGGGTTTGTTACCGACATTTTTATCGATTTTGCTTTCGATATTGTTATCGATATTTTTATCGGAGTTATTATCGACATTTTTATCATTTTTTTATCGATATTTTTATCGATTTTGTTATCGACTTTGTTATCGATTTTATAATCGATTTTGGTGTAGATTTTGTAGTGTGTGTGCTTTTGTTTTTGACTTGGATATTCTACGTATTCTACGTTTAAATTTAGCGGCTGTATCTCCGATACAGCCAGCAGACCAAGACGAAGACGCTGGACTGTTTCTTTTTAGCGTAGCTCGACCCCTGCGCCACCTATCGGAAAAATTAAAACTTTATGCACTCTTCCTTCCAATCTCCTTTCCAAAAAAGCAGCAACCATTCGAATCGGTTATGAAACATAGGAGAAAATTGTTCCCAATTGATTCATGCTCACAATGAATTTCACAATTATCCGAAATTTTGAAAGCTTCATAACGAATTTTCCACCTTTACATCGTTCAAAATCCTCAAATCGTGCGATAAAATGGAAAATTTCGTCGAAAAAAATTAAAATTTTTTGCGTACTTCCGGATGTTTCCGATTTTTTCACTTAGAATTTCCTATTTTTCCATTCGAAAGCTATTCCGAAGGAATTGCACAAACAATTCCAAACAAAAAAATCTATTTTCGATTTTTGCAGTTTCCCGATTTTCTCGGAAGGTTTTCCCAAAATTTTCTTTGGTAAAAACCTTCTTCTGGTAATTACGAACAACTAAAAAAAAGCCAAAATCGGCCCAACCGTTCTCAATTGATGAATTACTATACATTTTTCACCCCATTTTTATATATGTACTAGCAGACTCGGCGAACTTCGTCCCGCCCAATATTATTTTACCGTCGAAGCAGAATTGCAGCGTACGGCGCAAAAAAATGCTGCGTACGTACGCTGTCAAAATAAAAAACCATTTGCACTTGGGAAAACGAACACAATTGGCAACGTAAGCGTAGCAGCGCAAAGCTGCCGTACGTCGGAGTAAATCGATTTCTATTTTCTACGCCACGTACGAGCGCACAGGGTTGCTTTAGAATGCCAAATGTCAATTACAAACCAAACATATGTACATACACAAACAGAAGTGGCAAAATTTGTTAAATTCTTAATTCATAATTATCGAAGATATTTAGGAAATGGATTTACATTTCAACGAAAAATTAATTGAAGAAGTGAGGAAGTATGGGTGCATATACGATTTGTCTGCAGCCGACTACAGGAACGTCTTCAAAAAAGACAAAATATGGACACAAATTGGAGTGCACTAAATACAAAAGGTAAAAAACTATATGTATATTAGAATATTATAATATATTAAACTGAGGCTCGGTCTGTCCAGACGAAGTGTGCAGGAAGCGGTGGAAAACGCTCCGCGATTCCTTCAAACGGCATATGCGAAGTGAGGAGCTGACGACAGGCAGTGGAGCACCCGCTCCAAGCCAAAAGTGGAAGTACGCAGATAATATGTCTTTTTCGAGAGAAGTTAGAGACTGCAGGCCGTGAGTATTGTTTTTTGTTTCCATTGATGGGGAAA
>NW_016157943.1:88892-157214 GCF_001687245.7 Rhagoletis zephyria
ATAAGTACCTGAGATTTTCGTAAAAATAAATGTTTAGGCACTGTAACTCGACAAGAATATTTAATATATTTTCATAACTGCATATGTACTTACAGCAAGGTCAATCCCAAACGAGTTTCTGGTGCGATTGGCGCTCGTCTTGAATATCGTTGGAGTTTTTCCGTCAACAAAACTAGCAATGTATTAAACTTTTCCACAGTCATCCTCGTTGCTTTAAAAAAATCCTCTTGGTCTGAAATTTTCATTTGAGAAAGACTTGTTTCAAAAAACCCCAGCTCATTTCTCTGAATGTTCAAAGGACGAACCCACCATCTTCTCCTTAAACGTTGTGCAGCGTAAGTGTAAGCCTCATACAAAGTATACACGACAGATGCTATTTGTAATATCTGATATACTTTTAATAGTCTACAATTCATTGCAACAATTCAAGTCGTTCACTTTCACACAACCGTTGACGTTCGAATAAAATTTAAGTTTTTCTTACGCTGATACGTTACGTTCCAATTGTGTGCTTAATGGTCGTATTTTCGTATTGTCACAACGCATATACGTATTTGCGACGTGCGTCTTTGCGTCATACGCTGCAATTCTGCTTCGACGGTTATTTATTGAAACATTTGGTCCAACGTTTTTGCCAGCAATTCACGTTCACTTTGGTTTTGTGGTCGATAGAATGCATATCCTCCATTGCCGTCTTAAATAACCTGACGAAAGCGTTATACCGAGAAGAAATCCTTGCGGCTCGATGGTGAATCGTCCTTGAATCTGTATAGTATAGTTGGTGGCAATTTCCAAACTGATGAGTATCAGTGGTCCACTTTCTGTTTAGTCACCGTAAAGTCACAACCGCAATGTTTCTGATGGTTGATTTAAAGGGGGTAATTTGACTTTGATCCCTGATGCCTCCGAATTGAAGATTTTTGGCAATAACTCGACTCCAGCGCCACCTGGCGTTTTAAGTTGTGAACTTAGTCTATACCTACTGAAATACATAAAAAAAAAGCATTTCAATCGTTTCGGTCGATGAGGAGGAGTTCACCCAACAGAATAAGTCTTTTACATACCGACACTCCTCGGAATTTTTTCCCATACAAAAAAACTATTACGCATTCGCTATACGGAGAAAATGCGCAACATCGTCAGCGAAAAAGTTCTCAAAAATCAACGGTAACTTATAGCCATTTAAAACTTACACTTTATGAAACTGAAATTGAGTGAACTACATACAAAACCGCATACTCTAAATTAGGCGCCATTTGATGAAAAATGAACTATATATCAATAAAAAATTTACAAAAAAATGTTTATTTTGAAAAAGAAAAAACACTGTATTCTGGGTGTATATATTTAAAGATAGGTAAAGGTTTCAATATGTTTGGAAAGCGCCACGCCCCCTTTTCCAGTAGCCCAAAAATCTCTATACCAATTTCCAGGACTTTAACGCAAATACTTGCAGAGAAATGCGGTATGAAAAATTCGATATGTATATGATCCTTTAACATATCGAAAGTCTGCAGTAGGTGACCAAAATTTCAAAAAGATCGCTACAGCCGTTCGCGAGATAACCTCTTATAAAAAGAAGGAGCTTCTCTTTACATAATTAGTGTAGGTACCACAGGGCAACGCCGATTTTGATGCGGCAAATGTTAAAGCTGTTTTTGGTAGACTTTTTTGCGCTGATTACTAATCCATAAGTATAAAGTTTCCATCAGCTCCACATTTTGAGAAAAACGTGGTGAAAGTGCAAGCAATGAAACAAAAGGTGATGGAACCTTCCACTTAGGCTTAAATTAAAGCTAGACNGCCGATTTTGATGCGGCAAATGTTAAAGCTGTTTTTGGTAGACTTTTTTGCGCTGATTACTAATCCATAAGTATAAAGTTTCCATCAGCTCCACATTTTGAGAAAAACGTGGTGAAAGTGCAAGCAATGAAACAAAAGGTGATGGAACCTTCCACTTAGGCTTAAATTAAAGCTAGACCTACAGGCTACTATCCCTGAAAATACTATTCCTGCACCTTGCCCTGATGGCCACCTATACTCAGTTACTTTTTATCGTCCAATAATAAAAAAACTACTGCAAAATTATGCAACTGACAAAAAAATGTGTAAAAATCAGTGTTAGTTGTTCAGTAAATGACTATAGGTGACCTTAGGGTCAAGGTACAGGATTGAAGTCAGAAGGCCAAGCCTTAATTTAAGCCTAAGTGGAAGGTTCTATCGCCTTTTGCTTAATTGCAGGAATTTGCAGGGATAGTAGTCGAGATTTTTAGCTTTAGTCTAAGCCTAAGTGGAAGGTTCTACCACCCTTTGTTTCTTTGCTAGAGCCTCTCAAATATTGCAAAAAACGAGCTTTTTGACACTTTGACCTCGTTTTTCTTAAAGTTTTAAGCTGAAGGAAACTTACGGAAAAAACTAAAAATTACAATTCATTTAATCTGTTCATATAACGTTTTTCTATATAATCAACAGTTTTGCCGGTAAAAATAAATGTATGAAGAAAAAAAAATATTTTTTGCCTAAAATAGTAAATTTTTTATTTTTTAAATTCATAAAAAATCCAAAACGGGAAAAAAGGCAATAATATATAATAAATATTATCCAAATTCATTGAAACATAAAATCAATATTCTGGTCAAAATTAGATACCTTCACTTAATTGTGAATAAAAGCGAAACGCGTCCATCGATTTTCATGATCTATGTCTCATTTTGCTTAAAGGTTATGTGACTTTGCGTGAAAGTAATACGACTTGCCTTTTTTCCGTTCTGGATTTTTTATGAATTTAAAAATAAAAAAATTTAATATTTTAGGCAAAAAATATTTTTTTTCTTCATACATTTATTTTTACCGGCAAAACTGTTGATTATATAGAAAAACATATATATTATATGAACAGATTAAAGGAATTGTAATTTTTAATTTTCTTAAATTTGTTTGAGCAAAATCAGACTAGTGGTTCTCGAGTTATGTAAAAAAAAAGACATAACATTTCCCGTTGGTTTCATCCCATCCCGATTTTGACTGTCGCATAGTGTAATTAGCCAATACCCGCATGTTTGCGGCGCCTTCAAACATCTTTCGAACTGTAAAACAATGACTCAATTCTATTCTACGCATATCTATAATACGGGTATCGAATTTCAAGCAAATTGGTCCTTAAATAAGATTTTTGGAATAGATCGGTATCTGGCCCACCTATCAGAAAAAATATCCTATATGTTAAACCAGGCAAATTTCAAGCAAATCGGATCATAAATAACACTCTTTCGATTAAATCGGTCCTGGTGTACTACCATAAATAAGATTTTGTCGAATAGATCGTTCCCTGGCCCACTTAAAGGAAAAAATGTATCCTATATGCTAATCTAGACAAAAGGCTACCTACGTATCAATTGTATTTTTTAGCGTTGTTCGACCCTTGCGCCACCTAACGAAAAAATTAAAACCTTGTGCACTCCTAATTCTAAATACCTTTCCAAAAAAGCAGCAACCATTCGAAAGCAGCATATGAAACATAGGAGAAAATTGTTCCCAATTGATTCATGCTCACGATGAATTTCACAATTATCCGAAAATTTCCAAGCTTCCCAACGAATTTCAACGAAGGTGCATCGTCCAAAATCATCAAATCATGCGAAAAAGGCAAAATTTCGTCGAAAAAAAATTCAAATCTTTCACGTTCTTCGGAATTTTTCCGAGTTTTCCACTTAGAATTTTCTATTTTTCCATTCGAAAGCCATTCATAAGGAATTGCAAACAAAATTCCATACAAAAAATTTATTTTTCGATTTTTCCGACTTTCCCGGAGGGATTTCCCAAAATTTTCTTTCGTAAAAACCTTCTCCTGACAGTTACGAACAACTAAGAGAAAATTTCAGCCCAACCGTTCTCAATTGATGAATTACTATACATTTTTATATACATATATAGAAGATGTAGATTTCAAAATGCTTAGTTCTTTTTAAAGACAGTGTTTATCACAAAAATTTTGTTCATAAATTCTTGCAATGAGGACCTCATATTTTCTAAAAGCCAAAAAATAAAAAAAACTTCAAATTCATTTTAGGCTCCAGAAAAAAAATATAAAAACACATACATGTATATCTATATTGCTATATAGCAAAAATAAGTTTTTTTAAATGCAGTTTTTTTCACAAGTAATTTTTGTACATAAATAAATTCATTAAAAAGAAAATTTCTTAAAAGCTAAAAAAATCATCTTTTCTCCAGAAAAAAATAAAAATTAAATTAAGTTTTGTTAGGCATAAAAAAGGTATAACAAAAATTGCACATTTACGAAAAAACAAATACAGCCTCGCCCATAAGTACTAGGCACCATAATATGTAATGATTTTTTTCGTATTAAAAAGGGAACTAAGTTATTTATTACTGAATTATTAAAGAATTAAGTAGCCAGTGAAAAAAATATTAATATTTGACCGGTTTGATTCATAGAACATAGATTACCGCTATAATTTTTTATTTTTTTAACCAAGATTTTCTATTATCTTTTCAAGTATGCAGTTTTATATAGTGTAGTAAAGTAGAAGTGGCTGAAAATTCCCTTTGATTTTTTATGATTTTGTTTGCTGACAATTTTGCGAAAGAGCGTCAGTATAAAAAATAATAAAAAAATCGGACGGAGAGTTTTAGCCACTCAAACTTGCGCTATAATATACTAAAATTTACGGGCCAAGAAACTGCACACCCTAAAAGTTTATGAAAATTTGGGTTAAACAAATTAAAATTTTGATATATGCTAATTACGTTCTTTAAATCAAATGAAAGTGTAGAACACATTTTAATGTTTTTCTTATTAATTTCTTAATACAATAAAAATTTACTAATGAGTAACCCATACCTTAATTTGGAAAACCGAAAAACTCATTAAAAATTGAGGTGTCTAATACTTATGGACGGTGGAGTGCAATAAGGCCCACGTAAATAACGCCCATGGGCTTTATTTCCCAAAAAAATAAAGGTTAATTGTTACTGTTCTTTTAGCCTTTAATGCGATGCGCATATTTGTCCTCAGCGTCTTAAGTTTTTCAGTCGTGGCGCGCAAACGCAAACGCCGACCACCGCAGTTGAGCGCCAACAGGCTCGCTTGTTAATTTGTTAATTTCAATTTCCTCGTATAATAAAGGATAACATATATTTAGTTCAATGTTATCATATTAGTTAGTTTTTATTTAGAACAGGGGATTTTGGATGTACCTATTCTAAAATGGAGACAAGAGCCACAACGAAGGTGAAATAACGTCCGCGGGTTTTATATCACTTTTTAGGAAATGAAGCCCGCGGCCGTTATTGCCATATCGAAAGGGAAATAATGCCCACCGGCAAAAGGCAATAAAGTCCGCGGGCTTAATTTCTTTTTCGAAAAGGCAATAACGCCCGTGGGCTTTATTTATTTTTTTGTAGGAAATAAAGCCCATGGGCGTTATTTCCGCTTACCTTACTGCACTCCACACATATGGACAAGGCTGTTTCTAAAATTAAAACATTCTCACGGCCGCCTCAAAATATCGATTAAATATTTTAGTTTTTCTACAATACATTTTTTCATTTGCGTGCCCACTGTTCGCGTTTTAAATTATTGGCTATCTTTATTTCACCTTGGTTGCCTCTAACCTAAACAATTTTTCTAACTAAGGGTTTCTGCTTGCGCCCTCTCGAACGGGCTGCTGCTGTGCTGACTCTTATTGCTGCAGTAGTTGAGGTGCTCGCTCCTATCATTGGACACGGGGTTGCATCTTCCAGTGCGGTTGCAGCTGCAGTACCATCTAACTCGCCACCACATCGAATTTCTCCTCCACAATGTCAGCGAGACTGTGAGAAGCTTCTGTCATGTCGAGTGCTTCAAAGCCCACTTCGCCAGTTTCATCACCATCGACTGCCTGCACAGTTGTAATTTTAATTATGCGCTCTTCCAGCGGTGACAGTACTTTGGCCCGGCTCAGACCGTTTATACCACTTCTCTGCTCTACCAGCTTTATCCCACTATATTTTGTGAGAGCATGAAGGCTGTTTGTATGTATTAAAACATAAAAAAAAATAATCAAATCATGAAAAATTAATATACATACTTTAAATCGCTCCAATACATTTTCCATTTTACACCGTCCTTTTGAGTGCCTCCAAGAGCATTAAGGCTCACCCCTAGTTTTTCCACTTTTCTTCGCGGAATTTGGCGCCATCTGCCATCTATAATTATAAATAATTGGTATCCGTTTCTTTATGTTGAAAACGCTTCGTACTTATCGTTTGCAATGTCTAAATTGTCTTCTAAATAATTTATTAAAAACTCTTTTTGGTTTTCGTTGGCGCGCTTTCCTCTTGGTATCTACTCAATCTTGATTTCACTTATAAATAGGCTGTGTATAACTTCTTTTACACATGATAAGTTTTTGACAGTTGGTTGCACTGTTTCACAGAACGAGAATCGTCAGCGTTGTGAAAAGTTTCGTTTCGTTCCACTTTCTTTCATGTGAAAACACTTTGACGTTTCTTTTAATTTTTTCACTGAAAGCGAATCGAAAGTGCAATGAAAACGTGAAAAAAGTTATTATCTCACCATTCCACAAAACGAGAATTGACCCACTTTACTGCGGTCAAACACATGGCACCTATTTTTGTTTAAGAGTCATTCCATGTAAAAGACGAAAACGATATGACTTTTAAATGTGCCAATTATGTATATTTCATTAGTAACCTCTTTCTAATGACTACATATCATTAATCTGTTGAAAAAAAAAAAAAAAGAAGTTGAAATTTTTGGGCACTTTTACTTCATGCAAAATTACTTTACACCGGTCACAAATTTAAATGTGATTTAATATTTCTAGGAAGATTATACCTAATGCTTATTGAAAACGAAAGTGTAAACAACACAAAAACATTTTTATGGAGAAACAAGTGTTTAGGCTAACATTCATCTTTGAGTGCACAAAGATAAATAGAGGTATTATAAGTGTCCCAGCAGTTAAATTCATTCAAATGATAGTTACATTAAACTAAGAAATCGTTGGGAATTTTTGTTAAAGCAATTTTATAACTTAGTTATCGTTCTATGTTAAAAAATATCCTTCGCTCTTGTATAAGTTCCCACGACATAGTTATAATTCGCTATAGATCGCATTCTGGAGTAAAATGTCCCATCAGTCATAATGGAATGGGCCTTAATTAATTAATTAATCCCAACGGATTATTACCCTTCATTCCTGCCCAACCGACACGAGGGGCGCAGTCCGCATGACGTGCGGAACTTTTTTTTTAATTTTTTGGTGCCGAGTAGTGGAAACAGGAGTTTGTTAAGTGTCGAGATCTAAAACTATTCAGCTACAGAATCAAATTCATCATCTGATTGGATATAAATAAATAAAGAAATAAATTATTGAGAGTGGAAATAATAGTTTTCTTTATAGTAAAAATCGAGTCCGATGTGTCAAACGTGCTGGAGTGAGAGTTAAAATCTTGACACAAACCACGGAATGATTCGTTTAGTTCAGAATTAGTTTTGCATGGCTTTAAAAATAGAGGTCGAAAGTGTCTTGACACCTGGGTGGGAACATTAAAATTTAGCTGAGCCAGGAGGGCCGGGCTATTAATCAAGCCTAACATTAATTTTACTATAAATATTCACCCTCATTGCGAGAGTGGTGTCGTATGAAAGTCGTTTTTCGAGAGTCGAATCGTATCGCAAATTGCACGTCATTGCCTAAAATGTCCATTCGACTAATGTATTAAAACGGAAAAACTTGGCAGCACTGTGTAGTTTTCGACGATTTTCGTCATTTACTTATTTCAGCACGACAGTAAACAATGCCAATGTTGTCGAGTCGTACAATTTAGCCTAATTTACGACTTACGCAATGAGGCTGATTATACCTATCATTTCTCTACGACTTGTGAGTGTAGGCAAATATGAACTTTAGACGACTTGTGTAAGGGGGGAGATTGTAATCTGAATCCCAGTTCAAATTACGCATGCAAAATGCAAGAATTGTTTTTGAATTGATTCAATCCTTTCTGAATGAACTTGGTAGCGGGGATTCCAAACAATAGATCCGTATTCTAGTATGGGTCTAACTAAAGTGGTAAGAGAAAATTATAGTTTTAAAAACTAAAACCTCCCCATTTTATTTGCCATTCGTACTGTCATCAGGAATGTAACTTGAGAATAGAAATAAATCGCTGCATCTTTTAGGCACATCAATATTACATAGTAACATCCCGAGCTAATAAAAGGAATGTAACATAAGGACCTTTGAACTCTTTTGACCATCGCCTTACAGATGCAAAAACGCCTTTGGTTTTATTGACTGTAACATTAATATGATGGTTGAAATTGAGTTTGGAATCTATTGTGATACCAAGATCAACAAAATTGGATACTTGCTCCAGATTATAATTTGACTAGATCGCCCTCACCCGCTTCGCTGAGTGTATGAAATTTTTACGTGCTACACTGACTAAAATTTATTTCAAGAAAACTCAGTTCAAAAACAGGAGGTTTAAAATTTGTGTAAATATTTTCAGACTAAAACTTTCTTAAACTTCTCACTTGTCATACTTTTTCAATTAACTTATCCCTTGAACTCAATTTGAGATTTTAAACCGATGGAAACTCCTTACATGTAGTTTTGAAATGAAGCTCTTTCAAGTCGATTTCGGTTGATTCCCATAGTGTAATAATTCGTTTAAGTTATTGAATAATTTGAATTTAACCTTTTAAACAGTTGGCAACCTTTTTAAAATTCTTTCGTCTGACACTAATATTGTGATACATTTTGAAAGCCGTTTTTTTGTGTTCGCAAAGCTCGAGAACGAACTGATTTTTTTTTTTGAAATTTCGGATCCTGCTTCAGACGTCCCAAGGATTATGATGGGCTGAAAAATTTTCGATATATAAAGAGGTAGTGGCACCTCCCATACAAACCAAATTTTTCATACCGAATATCTCTGGAAATGTTCATGGTATAGTACTGGAATTTGGTGAGGAGATATACATACATATGAAATCAATCTTACCCTGGCATTCAGTAATCGGTCTCTAGTCACTAATAGTGATTTTTGGTGGTGAACTTGGATTTTGAGACAATTTGGTATTCAGTATACTGTCTCGCATCTCTAGTCTAAAAAAAAGTCACTAATTTGTCAGCTGGGAAAGAGCAGGTCTCAAAAATAAAAATATGGAGAAAAAGTTAATTTTTTTCAATTTAATAAAAAAAACGCGAATATGAAGCGAGGAAATTTGTTCAATAAGAATTTCGTTAGGAAATAAACCAAAATGCTTTAATATCATACAAATCCATTAAAAAAAAAAAAATATTAATTTTTTTTAACACTAAAATCAAAAGATTATTAATAAAATAAAACTTATAAAAAGAAAATACTAAATAAAAACAAGTAATTTTTAGCAAAAAAAAACCGACTTGAATTCTCATATAAAAAAAAATATATATATATATATATATTCCATGATCCACCGATCGGATTTTAACCAGATTAGTATGGGACCTCCTCTGAGACACTACCTTTCCGATGCAAAAAGAGTTTTCGAAATCGGTTAACATGGTCTAAAGTTATGCGGTAACATACATAAAAAAAAAAAACAAAACAACCCGTACCATCTCGACCGGCAGCCTAATACCACTCGGCAATTGCGACTCTTCTGGCGGTGCGGCAAAAGGCATACGTAAACGCTATCAGTTGACTGTCTGTGTTTGTTTTCACCACAAATTTTTGGTGAACTTTTTGTGACTCCCTCCTACTGAATAGCCAAATCATCTCAAGTCACAAAAATAGTCACTAATTGCTAATCTCAAATTTAGTGACTTGAGATGAGACTGAATTACTGAATCCCAGAGTTATACTCATGGAGAAAAATGGGCTATTTGAAAAGAGGGCGTGGCACCTTACAAACGTATAAATTCACCCGCCAATTCGCACTGGTGTTAAGTTATTACTAAAATCTTATTTATGATACACTTTGGCTAATATTAAAAATATGCATTGGTAACGGTAAGGGCAATACTATTGCAAAAAAGAGCTGCCAGGTGGCGCTAAAGTCATTACGAATAATCGCTAAGTTGAGTATATCGAACTCTTGTGTTTTACGATTGGTCCAATGTATGTGATTTGCCACTATTATTATACCTTAAAGCTTCATTCGGAAACACCAGGGTTGCGTTGTGCAGGGGTAAATCTCAAATCACCACCGATAAATGAACCGCCAAATCCATTGCGCACCTTTTACTGTAATAAATTCAAGTAAATAAATAATTTTCACTTAAATTGCTTTCGGGAAACTTAATTTTAAGGTATTTCGTCTGAAATAAGTCTATGTATATTGGATTTCTGTAGAACAATTATATGCATCCATTTTAAAATTGCCACCAACTATACTATAACGTTTCTGGGACAGGTTCACTATAGAACCGGATCATTGTTGCCCCCAAGGGGTGAAGAAGAAATGTTCTTCAAATTTATTTCGTTGTGAGATTAACCGTTCTATGAAATGCTGCAAAATTAGAGAATTTAAAGAACTTCTTCACGGACATAATGCGTTCGTTAGATTATTTAAGGCGGCAAACGACCACTAAACCATAATCTTAGCCGATGTGCGTGCCAATGGAAATCGTAAACGTGAATTGTTGATGAAAATGTTAGACCAAAAAGTGTCAATAAAAAAAATAATAATTTTGGGCGAGATGATTATAATATTTCATTTAAACTAATTGAATTGAGTTTTAAAAAAGGTGGCAACCCTTGTTAAAGGCTTCAATATTATTCAAAACTTTAAGACTTAAGGTTTCTTACCAATATATCGTTTGACAACCGTATTTTAATTCTTCAGATAGCTTGCGTATAATTAATTTAAATTTGACTTTTCAAACAGGAGGCAACACTTTTCAAAATATATTTAAACTAAAGCTTGTTAAGCCTCTTGACATCCATTTTTTTAATATAATTTTCAAATAAATAACTCCCTTTATTCGAGTTGAATTGAATTTTTTTAAAAGGTGGCACCCCTCATCTATGATAGAGAATAATTTTATATATCTCCATACCAAGTTCCAGTATTCTATCAAACATATTTCCTGAGAAATGCCATCTTCTTTAGCAAATCTAGAGACAAAGATTGATCTTCTCGGAGGAATTACAACCAACTTTTTGGTAATGATGGCTGATGTGCGGGGCTCCGAATTATTCGGAGGAACTAAGTTAGACAGTGCAGCTTCTGATGTTGATGGCAACACTGTTAAATCAAAGGTTTGATTGACGTTATTATTTTTAGATGTAGACCTAGTTGATATGGCTTTAGATAGCGGAGGTTCCAATGCCTGAGGGCATGGAGAAGAAAGATTAATAACTTCCAAGGACTGGGATGAAGGATTTTTCTGACGAGATTCAGTGACGTATCTTTTTAAGTGGACTAATAACACGCCTACCTTTATTTTCTCGGCCACCCTCAGAGTGTGGAGGGTTGTCGAGATATGTGAAAGACTTAAACATTTTTTCGTAATGCTTAACTTTCTCCACAAGTACCGACAGATCCTTTCCGATCTCATAAAACCATTTCTGGACTGCCTAAAGAATTTAAATAAATCAACTTCGGTTGATCTACATTTTTGACAAGACCAACGGAGACCCTTTCCCTCATTAATAGCGTCTAACAGCCTACTGCTCAAACCAGCACATTTTTTATGGGCAATCCCATCGCAGAGCCAGCATGACCAGCGTTGCCAGGTTGACGTTTTTAACGTAATTTGGGCGTTTTTTGTATCCTGTTGACGTTTATACGTTTTTTGTGTAAAAAATTACGTTTTTTAACTTCCCAGTAATTTTTCTCTGTTACTAAATCTTGTAAGTAGAACTGATTTTAATTTATTTTCTTAATAAATCTTTACAAGCTTTGTGTTTTGCAGCTGCCAAGCGTACGCGCACTTTTTAGATTCTCGGATTAAGGACCTCGTGTTTAAAGGCTGGTTCTGTAAACACTTGAGGTTACAAGGCTTATTGTAACGTTTGCAGTTGCACATTAAAAGCCTGATCAGGAAGAGCTGATATCTTGCAACATGCACGCTCGCAAAAGCACCAAAAAAGCAGTAGCGGCATAAAAAGTAAAAAAAAGTAGGCGAATGTAATGAACGCTAAAAAGGCTGAAATATTGCTATGCTCCTTCTTAGCAGAACATAATTTAGCATTTCTACAAGAAAAAAAAAATATTAAAAATCAACGCGATTATTTAGCCCCTTTAAACTTGTACATTATTGCCCTGAAATTTGATGGGCTATCAAACTGCATACTCAAAAAAATTCTAAAAAATGTAAATATAAAGTTGAAAATCTAGCTGAAGCTTTGCAGATTTTTTATAATTATTGCACAAAGTTAGAAATGTGGATTTATATTTTGTTTGTTATATAATGAGCTTGGCTTTTATAGGAAAATAACAAACATTAAATAAACAAAAGAGAAACAGAAAAAATCGGTCAAAATTGTGATGACTTAATTAGCTGATCACAAGTGTATGTATAAAATGATTTTTATATTAATGGTCTCAAACTAGTTTACAATGAATTTTAAATGTGCTCTGTCAAAATGTCATTTTAATATACCTTACGTTCATATGTACCTTTGTATATAATAAAAGTTTAATAAGAACAATTTTTTGTACATTCATTTGAATAAGACGTTTTTGGGTAGGAAATGACGTTTTTTCAATGTCATTGTAAAAGTAACATTTTGTCGAAGTTCGCCAATATATTTCAATCAGATAAAGATGCAGCGCCGTAGTCGTGATGCTAGCGCGTAGTTGTCACGCGGAACTTCATAGGCTCGGCAGTAGTGCTGCAAAAACATCGATGTTTGAAACGATCGCTTTTTCGATGTTTTTGCCAATAAAACATCGATACTATCGTGTTTTCTTGGGAATTATAACTTTTTGTCTAAGGTTGAAATCCTGATCAATTGACAAACATAATTTTTCAACAAATTCATTTATTATTTAAAAATTATCTATTAATTAATTTAAAATTTAATTTGACTTATGTTTGAGGTCACTTTGAATATTGCAAGTAACTAATAAATTAAATTAAATATTTGAAATAATTTCAAAAATGCATTAAGCAAAAACACTATTAATATGTGTTATAATTGATGTCTTATTAAATAAATTAAATATTTGCTCTTTAAGGCAATGATCTAGGGTACACATTAGGTTTTTAGTCTTAATTTTCCCAATTAGAGATCGAGTGGCACTGACAAAATCATTTTTATGAGTAACAACTTCCCTAAACACTCATTGGAACGCTTTTGTGTTAAAATTCAGCTAAACTGTTAAATATAATGAGTTTATTACGCTTTAATTTTTATACTTCTTGCCTTCCCCAAATCAGCTGCGGATAAACTTTATAATGATGACATATCTTCCAAAAACATCGATAGTAAAAAACATCGATGTTTTCAAACAAATACTAAAACATCGATACTATCGATAGTACTCCGATGTTTTTGCAGCTCTACTTGGCAGACGATCATCGTTCTATGCTATTGGCGGCAGACTATTACTTTTCTCTTTCCCACTATAAAAAGAAGCATTCTAATTAATTTCAGAATTTGCAGAAATTTTTTATATTTTTTTGCGATATTATTGTGGGTAGCATACGATTTTTGCCTTGGAATTTAAATGGCAGACGGTATTTTTTAAGCTTGTTATATTTCAAATGATACGTAGTACAATAAGTTTCACTTATGCGGCTATGAATTTTTTTGTTTATTTTTTGCTATAACTGTAACCCTGCTGTAAGCCCCTGCCGTGGGGGTGCGCCGGCAGACGTTCAAATTAGTATTGTACGTTACACACATACCTCATAGAAAAATAAATGAGGCTTGCGAAAATGATCCGAAAATTTCTGTCGTTAACTCCGGGACTATTAGGGCCGTTTTCTCAAGTAACCTGTAACTTAAAACCTCACTTCATATTTAAGGGTTGCGTTAAACATTACGATTGTGTTTAAGTAAAGCATTTTATTATCAGTTCTAAATTAGTTTAAAACCAAGAAACATACATACGTCAATAACCGATAATAGAAATGCTTAACTTTAGACATAGTTTTCTTTTTAAGCCAACCTTTAAATATAAAGTGAGCTTTAAAGTTGAAGGTTACTTCAGGAAACGGACCTTAGGGTTGGACTTTATATTCATTTCTGCAGTAAGAATATATTTTTTTTTTCAAGGGCATTATTTAGAAGATTGAAATCTTTTACATAATGTTGATACTTAACGAAAGATGAATGTTTTTCCGTTAATCGTAAGATTAAAAAAAAATAATTTTTAAGATTTTTAAGCTTCTTCCAGAGATGCTCAACAAACTATATGAATCGATTTGGTTTTTTTATGCCCAAAAATAACTTATCAAAATCATTTCCTTTCGTTTTAGAGCTAAATTAACGAAACAAAACTCAATCGTTAACGTTGAAATGAAATAAGTCATCAATCGCTAACATCGAAACAAAATAAATCAGCGAAAAGTTTTTGTTGTATGCCATTGCCATCTCACTATTGAATTCAGAATTAACGATTGAATTTCTTTTCGTTAAAAACCAAAATAGAATTATTTGGATGATTACCTAAACGCTAAAATTAATGTTACAATACATCCTTGGCTTTTTCAGTTCTCTAGTATACCGGGTAGCTTATAACCATTTTCTTTTTGACTGGTATATTTTTCACATAGTTGATTTAAATAATAAATATTGATTAAAATATTAATATTTAAGGATTGGGTGGTAAAAATATTCCATGTATGACCAATTCCAGCTGAAATCATGCAAGCCAATTCCACCTATCTCTCCGAATCACTTGAATCTTTGGTGTATTATTCTACCCAGAAACTAATCGCATACGTATTTTTTTTTGTCGAAGTAATCAATATTGCATGTTTTATGAACTTTTGAAAAATGGCTCATCTAATTTCCATTCTCAAAAATCTAATTTTTTTTTGTTCTAATTGGTTTTTTTACTGGCACTTGAAAATAATTATATATCTATTCGATACTATGGGTGATGTTCTTTCGATCTGCCGCTTTTAATTTTTTTTACAAAAAAATAAATATGACATTGCACTTTTCTTAACACCGGTGCGACGAGTGAGTACCGCGCTTGACTTCCACGCGTATGCACTTTTCTGTGGATTGGAGCGAAAATCGCGGTCCTACCATAATAGTCCGCGCGAGTATTGGTGTACTGAATTTATTATTTGGTTACTTTGCATATGCGGTGCATCAGTGTTCTTAGAAACTGCCGCTGATAGCCACTTAAAATATTATTCGATTTGATGAACATTGCTGCAATCGAAGCTCTCGTAATCAACCAAATGAATGTGAATATTGAAAAAAAATTCACGAATAACTTTTTACAAGAGGTCCCTCGATTTTTTGAAACCCGCTTTGAATCGCTGTAAATCCATTGAAACACTTCTCTAACATCTATAAATTGGAATAGGGAAGCTCTTAGGAGCATCTCAAGAAGTACAGCACGATGTAATACCAAATTTTAGTTGGTCGTTTCACCTATTGTACCAGAGCTCCAAGTCCATCCACAAAAAGTGGTGCAAGACTTTTAACAAATGGATTTGTCCTGATCACCAGCCTGCGGTGGGCACTCAATGTTACGAAAACTGATAGTTTTTTGAATAATATTGGTTTGAGAAGAAAATTTAAGGCATTGATCTAAGAAGTAAAATTATTCCTATTTTTTCTGTTACATAACTAAATTATTTATTTTTTCAAATTCCGAGTTGGTATGAAAACATTTAAGTTTATGATCGCAAACGTAATAGATTTAACTACATTTTTTAATTATAAGTTTCATTTAAATGTTACCTAAGAAAACATTTATTGACATTCTAAAACGGTATACTATAGTGTAGTGCATTGGTGAAAAAAGAGCGCGTGCACTCTAGTGTTAAAAAAATTAATAATGCATTTTTTTCAAAAAGGCCATATTTTTCTGGCCAATATTTTATGAATATAGCTTGGCTCATACTAATACTTTGGAATTCACGAATAACTTTTTACAAGAGGTCCCTCGATTTTTTGAAACCCGCTTTGAATCGCTGTAAATCCATTGAAACACTTCTCTAACATCTATAATTTGGAATAGGGAAGCTCTTAGGAGCATCTCAAGAAGTACAGCACGATGTAATACCAAATTTTAGTTGGTCGTTTCACCTATTGTACCAGAGCTCCAAGTCCATCCACAAAAAGTGGTGCAAGACTTTTAACAAATGGATTTGTCCTGATCACCAGCCTGCGGTGGGCACTCAATGTTACGAAAACTGATAGTTTTTTGAATAATATTGGTTTGAGAAGAAAATTTAAGGCATTGATCTAAGAAGTAAAATTATTCCTATTTTTTCTGTTACATAACTAAATTATTTATTTTTTCAAATTCCGAGTTGGTATGAAAACATTTAAGTTTATGATCGCAAACGTAATAGATTTAACTACATTTTTTAATTATAAGTTTCATTTAAATGTTACCTAAGAAAACATTTATTGACATTCTAAAATGGTATACTATAGTGTAGTGCATTGGTGAAAAAAGAGCGCGTGCACTCTGGTGTTAAAAAAATTAATAATGCATTTTTTTCAAAAAGGCCATATTTTTCTGGCCAATATTTTATGAATATAGCTTGGCTCATATTAATACTTTGGTATATATGGCATTTAGGTTATTTTTGTTTTTTAAAAGTTTTAAAAGTATATATTTTTAATCCAGTCATGTTAGCTCCACATATAGGGGTAAGCGTACAATAATTTCCATTGAGCTGAAATTTGGTACGAATGTTGGGCATGCCATTATAAAAGAAATTGTAAAAGGTCCTATCGATTCCACATCCGCAAAAAAATTATACGATGTCAAAGATGACGTTTTTTTTGCATTTTTCAGCCAAACTGTATAGGTGTTACAAAAGTGTAGATTAGGCAATTGTAGGAATTACCATTTCGGAGATATAGCGATTCTTACATTTTACGGATTTTGCTACGAATCGTAGAAATGGTATGCTGCGATCCGAATCGTATCTTCGAACTTTCGAAATTCGTAACAGTGGCATGCCTAAAAACGAACGAGTAAGCTTTTTGCGTAATTTTGTACGAAAACAATTCTGTGACGGAGGTGAGATAAAAGATGTAAATCTTTGTGTGTTTTCAGGAAATATTAGTGGTGTTTATTTAAAGAGATAAATTTGCCTTTCGCATATACGTATATTTTTATCCACTACTTTATATAAAGGAGCAGGCAAGAATCTTTGTTGCCCCTTATCGAGGAACTTGGGTCCGGTTTAGTTATTTTTACAACGATTTTCGGTTGTTGTGTCCAAACGCATAACCGGAATCCAAAAACTTTAACATACACGTGTAATCAAAGGATTAAACTTTTATTTAAAATAAATGTTTCAAATTATTAATAAATTCGGTTTGGACTATGCACGTTTTTGAAAAATTCGATGTGGGTTCTGCGCGAAAATACTGTGATATGCACAAGAAATACCGTATACCTTTGACATGCGGAAGTGCCTCTTCTCCGGCAACACAGAAAGGAGAATTCTACTTAGTAAGAGATATAATCCCTAATCGCGGCAGAAGGCAAAAGCAAGCGCATTAGGTGGTGGACCTAACAAAATGCATGTTTTCAATGGCTTGGAAGAAGCTGTTATTGCTCTAACAGAGGGTCAATTCTCGTTCTGCGTTATTGCGAAGTGGTAAAAATAACACTTTTACACCGCATTTAAGTCGGTGCTAATTTTATACTTTTCACTTCACGATAATATAGAACGGGATATTGAACCTCTGGATTGGGAACCAGTTCTTCAGGCATAGGAGGAGTTCTGGCTTGTGGTTCAACAATTCAACCAGATGCTGACATGGATGCGCCCATGGTTACTATGCCCGACAACTCCGCACACCTTTGTGAATCCATTGCCATAGCGCCCTCTTACTCTACTGCTATAATTGCAAATGCATCAGGATCCATCATTTTCCTCAAAATATAAAATTAACCAATTTTATAATAAACAAGCACATGATGAGTGTTTTCTTAATTCCTTTCAGCTATCTTCGAAAAACAACTGATAGCTGGCAATGCTGCACATGTTTCCGCAAGGGTTGCAGCATGTGGATTTTTCGTTTTTCGTAGCGTAGCTACGAATTACGAATTACGAAAATTAGAGTGTGTTCCCCTTAATATGCACAATTTAAATTGTGCTTGTGAGATAGTATGATTGGCGCGTTTAGCGCTACCTGAAAAGTACAGCTATATTTCCGAAATGGTAATTCCCAGGAACAAAAGTATTATAATAATCTTTATAGATAAATGATCTACACGTTTGCGATACCTATTTTATGATACACCTTACAGTTTGGCTGGAAAGTGCGAAAACCCAATTGGTGTGACCTTTGACCTCGAATAAATTTTTTGCGGACGAGGAATCGATGGGAACTTTTCACATTTCATTTACAATGGCGTTCTCATCAGGGTGTCTAGATTATTTAAAAAAAGCGCAATTTCGGAAATAAATCGCCAAAAATCGCCAATTTTTATTTTAAATAAAATTCATGAAATCGATTTAACAAATCTTTTATTTTAAAAATGAGATCTTGTTATACTATAGTTTTTAAAACCAAAAACGAATATAATACCTTCAGAGGGTAATAATAAATAACAAAAATCACTTATATAACATTGATGTACAAACAATTTTCTTTAAAAATACGCATACTTTTTAAAAATATTTGTTTAAACACATTTTGCAATAGCACTGCGCAATTATTAAATTTATTATAACTCATATTGATTGATTAATCGCAAAATCCGCGCTGAAAATTAAATAAAAACATATAATAAGGCGAGGTCAGCTACTTCCACAATTTCTTTAAAATCACCTATAGTAAATGGTTTACATGTGAGTGCGGCAAGGATAATAATATGAATTTACCTATATTTCCAAACATTTTATTGCCTGTTGCGGTTCTCACTTCGTAAGCAATTATCCAAAACTCTTCAGAGTCGGATGGAATGGTTCCGAGAAAAGTTATTCCATGGGAAAGTTAAAAGAGTGATATATTCAGTTTCCGCAGCTTTTCTTTCCTTCAAAGTCAAATAGTGAATTGGCAGGTCCCTGAAACTCGCCCTCTTGTGATTCAAACACTTTTTTGGTGACAAAATCAAAGCATTTTAAAAGTATTTAATTGATTAATCGTTTCAAAAGTTCGTTTATTAGCGTGATTAAACATTTTTGATATGCTTCTTAAGTCAAGTTTATCACACAGTTCATTAGCCTCTTCTGTAAAATTATCGTGGAAAACTAAGTTTTGGATATTTTTATAATTGGAAAAAATTTATTTGAAGGGAAAAAATCGCAAAAATCGCCAATGGCGATTTCATAAATTTTGGTGCGCAAATATCAAAAAAAAAATCCCCAAATTGGCGCGTAATCGCCAAATTTGGACACTCTGATCCTCATCGTTCGTGCCAAATTTCAGCTCATTGCGAATACGCAAGTTACGGTTGAGTACGGATGTGTTCTTTATTCGCTCCATAAAAAATCATATTTATCGTGTAACTAAAAATTTTTAACCATCGAACGACACACTAAACTACTACTCGACGTTTGTGTCGTCGCGAACCGCCCTCAGCAGTATAAAAAGTCAAAGCGTGATCGTGAAAAATACCTTAATAAATAATAAGACTTTGTGTGTATCAAAATAAATAAATTACTGTTTACATACAATAACTAATAGCGAAAATATCAAAAAACGGCGATTTTTTTGAAAGTGTTAGCAAATTTCAGTGCATCAAAAGCTTCTAAAGCGTTGTTTATCTTTACTTGAGAATTGTCAAAATCGGCAAATCGCAGGTAGCGGTTTCTGGAACGTGCCATATTTGTTCGCTACATCGTGATGTGATAAAAAGAAAAACTGACAGCACTCCGCAAGGTTGCAGAAATCTTTCAAAATATGTTAGAAAAATATCTTGATATGGAAGGAACTGCTTTATACATTCAAGAGAAAAAATTGCCAAAACTCAACGCAAATTTTAGCAACTTCAGAATTGTACTTCATTATACTAAAATTATTATTTTTTAAATTCTAATTAAAATGTTTGCAATTTGTCTGAAACCTTGAAGAATATTTTTAACTTTTGTACAAAGTTTGATCCAAAACCTGAGATCTACCACATTTTTTCCGGATTCTACCACACAAATATTTTTTTAAGTCCGATCACTGACGATAACGGGTTCACCGCCCCCCAGCCCCTNTTATACTAAAATTATTATTTTTTAAATTCTAATTAAAATGTTTGCAATTTGTCTGAAACCTTGAAGAATATTTTTAACTTTTGTACAAAGTTTGATCCAAAACCTGAGATCTACCACATTTTTTCCGGATTCTACCACACAAATATTTTTTTAAGTCCGATCACTGACGATAACGGGTTCACCGCCCCCCAGCCCCTAAACCCGCGTGTTTTACTGCGTCTGGCCACATAATCAGTCGGAACCTAGCCTTTGTGTGTAACGCGTGCCTTTATTCTCGGCGCTTTTGATTATTTAACATATTTCTCTGTGTTAATTTGTCTTCGTATGGTGAATTACCAGAAAAATTCGTATTGAATATGGATGTTGAAGCTATGTACTTTGTATAAAAATATGTTACAGTTGATTTCTCGTCAAATGTCCGCATTTAGACTTATGTTGAAAATTTCCTTCTTAAAAACGTGGTATTTTTAACAAAAGTTAAAAACAATGGTGTTTTTGTTTATGTTCGGAGCAGCACCTGGAACCTAACTAGAAGAAAATCATTTTGCATCATAGTAATTATGTGCACTACACTGCGTGGTAGTTAAAACTACCTTTATAATACCATTACTTAATATTCCTTTAATTTTTAGTACATTTGGCCACCTTAGTCTTATCACTTGCGCTCAATATCGGTATCAATCATTCTTGTGGTTTTTTCTCACTTGCCTTTTCTCTTCATCCTTACTTTCGGTATATGTATGTACATATGTACTTACATACATAAACATATACGTACGGTTCTGCCGAGCTGAGATTTGCTTTTTCTGACACTCGATTTTGGATATTAACTGGAAGCGGTTCTTTTAGGAAATTTAATTGTGTTGTGCAACTCAAGTCACGGGCACGTACCATTTGATTAGTAAAAACGTTGTCTTGAAATAAATTACAGCTAAACTAAATTCACAGTGCGTTTAATGATTTTGGACATTCATAGCTGCAAAAAAGGCTTTGTAGCTCAATATTTTTTGGTGACCCCGACGTGATAGCCGTGACAATATAGTTGTGCAAAAAGAAAAACCATTCAACAAACATTTAGTTATTTAACAACAATACTTGTTGTGCTGCGCGACAACTTCCATTATTGCTGTACATATGTATTTTCCTCCATAGTAGAATCCGTTCTTTGTAATCACTACCGTGAGTTGGAGCAATTGTGGTGTGATTGAGAAACGGTCACGACTGTAACTTTGCGTACATACATAGCCCTTGGCTAGTACATACAATCCGTTCCTTGTAGTCTGGACGGTAAACTTGCGAGTTTGTGGCGTAGCCATTAAACGGTTAGGACTGTAACGTTACATACACACATAACGGCTGTTGTTAGCATTCTCCATCCATCGCTTAGCAGTTTCTATAGATTTTTGCATACGTTTGCTTTATGTTCGTTGCGTTGCTGACATCACCTTCAATATGCCGCTTAGCCCAGCTAATGGTACTGCCATCGGGGAAGATTCATCAAACATTGCTCCAGCGAGTGGGCAAGTGTCTTCAGACCGAGTGCAATGTCCCTATTCAACCGACTTGAGCCCATAGCAGCAGAAATGGACGCGGAAAAGCTCCAAGACATGGATGAGTACGAGTTATCAGCACTTGTCGAATTCTTCTTCTTATTTGGCACTACAACCGTTTGTCGGTTTGGGCCGAGACCAAAAAGCTTCTCCAATTGCTTCTCTCCTGCGCGAATCAGCGCCAGTTGGTTATCCCGAGCTCAGGTAGGTCCTTCTGCACTTGGTCCTTCCATTGCGTTCGTGGCCGCCTTTGCTTTCATTGTCCACCCATGGGTGCGGAGTCGAAGGATCTTTTCACCGGAGAGTCGTCATCCATGCGTACAACATGTCCAAGCCAACGCAATCGCTGTATTTTTATGCGCTTAACTATGTCCATGTCGGTAAAAAGCTCATAGAGTTCGTCATCCCATCTTCTCCGATATCCGCCATCCACGAAAACAGGGCCGTAGATTTTGCGAATAATAGTTCTCTCGAAAGCCCCCAAAGCCTTCTCATCTTTGTTCGACATCGTCCAAGATTCTGCGCCATATAAAAGGACGGGCATGATGAGAGATTTGAAGCGCGTGAGTTTCGTTCGTCGAGAGAGGGCTCTGCTTTTCAATTGCCTACCGAGCCCAAAGTAGCACCTGTTGGCCAGAGTTATTCTTCTCTTGATCTCCAGGCTGACGTTGTTGGTGGTGTTTATGCTGGATCCTAGGTAGACAAAGTCCTTCACTACTTCAAAGTTATATCTGCCAACAGTGACGTGTGTCCCGTAGCGCGTGGACTCTTTATATGTTGCCAGGAGGTACTTTGTCTTTCCCTCGTTCACCGCTAGACCAACCTTTTTAGCTTCTTTTTCTAAACTGGAAAATGCTGTGGTTACGTCCCTTTGTTTCAGACCTACGATATCGATATCATCTATGTACATACGCTAGCAGCATTGTTCTTTCGCTATATATGGTGCCGCTGCGACTCAGATTGGCAGCTATTATTACGCTTTCCAGCACCAGATTGAAAAAGTCGCACGAGAGTGAAGCGCCTTGTCTAAAACCTCGTTTGGTCTCAAACGGCGCGGAGAGGTCCTTCCCAATTTGGACGGAGCTGAAGGTTGTGCTCAACGCCACTCTACATAGCCGTATTAGTTTTGCGGGGATCCCAAATTTGGACATGGCGTCGCCCAGGCAGCTCCTCTTCGAGCAATCAAAAGCAGCTTTAAAGTCAACAAAAAGGTGGTGTGTGTCGATTTGCTTATCTAGTGTCTTCTCCAGGATTTGACGTGCTGTGAAAATCTGGTCAATGGTGGTCTTACCAGGTCTGAAGCCACACTGATAAGTTCCAATCAGCTGGTTCGTGAACGGGTTCAGTATTTCGCACAGTATTGTCGTCAGGACCTTGTATGCAATATTAAGAAGGCTTATTCCGCGATAATTGCCGCAAACGGCGGGATCTCCCTTCTTGCGGATTGGGCAAAGTACACTGAGATTCCGTTCTTCGGGCATGTATTCATCAGACCAAATTCTGCTTAAACGCTGGTACATACGCCCCACCAGGGGCGCACCCAGGAATATACTTTGGGAGGGGTTTATACTTCTGAAAATTCGCTTCAGATAAAATGGTCATTAAAGTACATTTATGGAAGTTTTATGTACAGTATGCAATAAATAAATAAACTTTTTGAAGTTTCATAAATAGCATTTATTTAAATAAAATTAGCAAAAAACTCAAACATTTGTAACCGACTTCGAAAAAGGGGTAGGTTATCAATTCGTCGGAATAGTATGCTAACGCATAACTTTGGACCACGTGAACCGATTTCAATAATTCTTTTTTTTTATCGGAAAGATGGTACCTCAAGGGTCTTCCCGTAATTTGAAATTGCTTGTTTAATATAAAGTTCTATAAACACAACATGCGCTCAACTTGCAAAAGTAATAAAAAAATAAAAAAATAAACAGTTTTAATGTTCATTTTCCTCGATATCTGGTTTCTGGTTTTCGAATGAGATGGTGATTTTTTACGATTGCCTAATATTTTTAATATTTCGAATACCGAGAAAATTAAATGAACTTGAATTTTTGTTATGTAGGCAATTTTGGTGGAACGAATTCGAAGTGGGCAAATTAAATCTTCGAATCCTTGTTAAGGACATATCAGTTGTAAACTCTTTGAGGCTCAGTTAGTGAGTATGCATTGCATATTTGTAGGTTTCATTCGCAGTTAAACTTTTAAGAGCTCTCAAAAAAAAAACGAAAAATTCATATAAAATGGCGCACAAGAAATGGAATAGGAATTTTCTTATATCAAAATTTCTTAAATCAA
The DNA here is from genome assembly GCF_001687245.7 of Rhagoletis zephyria. Lineage (NCBI taxonomy): Eukaryota > Metazoa > Arthropoda > Insecta > Diptera > Tephritidae > Rhagoletis > Rhagoletis zephyria. The sequence goes on from NW_016157943.1 coordinate 113,077, forward strand.
TTTGCATCTCTCAAGAAAAAAATGCTCGTATATTTATTTCTTCAAGAAAATTTACAGCAGAAGCAAAGTGCTTTATGATAAAAAATATTTCTTGTGATTTTTCTTGAGAGCTGGCTTTAGGATACAGTTTGTATTTCAGGTTATTAGCTTTAGGGGGAGTTTGAACCCCAAAACCCACCCCTTGTGTGCGCTTATGCGCCCCACCAACTCTTCGCCACCGGCTTTGAACAGCTCAGCCGGTATACTGTCGGCTCCGGGGCTTTGTTGTTCTCAAGCCGCTTTATTGCTGTTCTCACCTCTTTTTGGTCCAGTTGGTGGACGTGAGCTTCGTCCCTATACATTGGTTCGGGTTCTCCTTCATCAAACGCGCCATCTGTTTCGCCATTTAAAAGCAATGAAAAGTGTTCCCTCCATATCTCAAGTGTACTATGGATATCTGTTACCAGGTTGTCATCTTCATATTTGCAGGAGCTAGCCCCGGTCTTAAAACCATTTAAATACTGCCTTATTTTCTGATAAAATTTTCGAGCCGCGTTTCTGTCCGCATCTCAAGCTCTTCGCACTCATGCCTTTCTGCCTCTCTTTTCTTTCTCTTGAAAAGGCGTCTCTCTTCCCTCCTTTTCTCCCGGTAACGCTCAATTATCGCGCGTGTCGCCATTGGCTGAATGGTAGCTTTGTATGCTCCGAATTTTTCTGCAGCAGCCGTGCGGCACTCTTCGTCGTACCAGTTGTTTCTGCGCGGCTGGTAGTAACCAACAACCTCTTCCGCAGCGGTACGAATTGATTGGGAGATGGAGTCCCACTGCTCATTTATGTCCAGGCGATGAGGAGTTGCTTGATTAAGCAGGATTGAGAGTCGTTTGCTAAATTTTTCGGCTGTCCGTTGTGACTGCAGCTATGCGATGTCGAACTTTCGCCGCGTTGCCTTCCGCACTTTTTTTATTGCACAGAGGCGCATGCGGAGCTTAGCTGCAACAAGGTAGTGATCCGAGTCGATGTTGGCACCTCGGATAAAGCGCAGGCCAAGAACGCTCGAAGCGTATGTTCCATCTATCACAACATGATCAATTTGGTTCTTTGTTCTTTGATCAGGGGACACCCAAGTTTCTTTGTGGATGTTTCGATGCTGGTGTCTGGTACTACTGACTACCATGTTCCGTGCCGCGGCGAAGTCGATCAGCCTCTCTCCGTTATCGGAAGTGTTGTCATGAAGGCTGAATTTTCCGACTGTTGGACCAAATATGCCTTCTTTGACCACCCTGGCGTTAAAGTCGCCCAGAACGATTTTAATATCGTGGCGGGGGCAGCGCTCATACGTCGTCACGTCGTCCTTCTCTTCCGTCGGGTCGTGCACACAAGGCTGATGTTGTCAAATTGCGCCTTTATGCGGATTGTGGCGATTCGTTCACTGATGGGTGTGAACCGGGAGACAAGGTGTCGGAGTCTCCGCCCAACCACAAATCCGAAACCAAATTTGTGCGCCGTCTCATGGCAGCTGTAGTAGATGACGCATACTGCAAAGTTTTTGCAGCCATGCCCCGTTCATCGCATTTCCTGGATTGTGGTGATGTCAGCCTGGTATTTTGTTATGACATCCAGCAGTTGGATAGAGGCACCTTCCCTATAGAGGGTCCGGACATTCCAGGTGCATATCCGTAATTCATAGTCCTTGTTCCGTCGCCAACGTGCGGGGATGCAGTTACCCGAGGCTTTTTTGGTCTTTTCATTGGCAATATTTTTTTTACGTGGCGGGTCCGAAACCCAGCGCACAACCATTGCTGGGGTGAATGGTATTCAACCGGATACGTATTTGTATAGCGGGCCGCTTGCTCCAAGACAGACGCCCGCTTACAGCCACACCTTCTGGTGAGCAGACGCTGCAGACTTCAGTGAGCCCTTAAACCGAATAAGTTGGAGTGACCCCACCAAAGCTCCCTCTCTTCCTGCCGTGACCCAAGGCTCCACTCGGGTTGGTTACCGCATCTTGCACATGGGTTGCTCACGTTGCCCAGAGTGCGCGAACGAGGACGCAAGAGTCGGGATTGAGTATAGCCGTGCGACTGTAACTGCATACCCAGCACAACGACTATACCCCATTGCACTCCAACTATTAGGTGAATTATAATCAGCCTTTACTGTCGCTCACACCAGTTTGGAGGAACTGGATTTTCCTTCTGTTGCCAGTGTTCTTCCCTGCAAATTTGATTTCACGGTAACAAATCTTAAGGCGAACCTGCAACGAGAGATTGGGAAACGTACTACATCTCACCACTGCTCGACATTCAGAGCGAACGCCGGCGATTCCCAGTCGATCATCGTGACCGGTAATCCTTCTCGCTTGCCTTTGCTGACGTTGCCTAAATTTGGTGGTGCCTACACTGAGTGGATGAACTTTCTTTCGATGTTCATCTCTGTCATCGATAAGGATAGCGACCTAACGCAAACCGATAAACTGCAGCATCTACGTTCTACTTCTTAAAAAACGATTTGATAACAAAAGACTTATCTTTCAGGCACACATCAGGGAGGTCTTTGGGTTGGAAAGGGTAGGTACATCCGTTAGCAAGCTACGAGTGTTGACGGACAAAGTCACTTCTCATATGCGCGCGTTGTAATCACTTCCGTCCAAGGAACACATCGCAGACTGTATCATTATACGATTGTTAACTCAGAAGCTGGACAAGGCAACCCAAGCTTAATTTGAGAAGAATCCTTCGAGCAACGAGCTGCCGTCGTGGGACCAATTAGCTGACTTTTTAGAGAAGTGCTGTCGAACACTCGAAAATGTAGAGCATGCCACGGTAGAGCAAGGATTTCAGGTTGGAAAAAATGGAAAAAACGTGAGTACCAATCAAAATAAATCATTTCTTGCTTCGAAAGACTCTGTGTGTGGTTGCGCATTTTGTGGATCGGCTGATCATCTCATTTTCCAGTGCCAACGGTTCGCAAATTTATCGCCAAACCTTCGTCAGAAAGAGGCCAAGAAACTTTCTCTTTGCCTTAATTGTCTAAAGGCGGGCTTCAGATTTTTCTACACGTATTAGAGCCGTTGTTGCCCAAACCATCATTGAAAATCACCCTAGTTTTTCAGTGGTCACGGCGGAACATTCCTTCAAACATTCAACTAGCTGACCCAAATTTCAACTTACCACAGCGCATTGATATGCTCATCGGAGCAGGATTGTTTTTTGAACTACTTTGTGTGGGGCAGATTCAGTTGGCACGCGGGCTGCCAATACTTCAAAAAACCCTTCTGGGCTGGGTGATATCCGGCGGTGGTCAACAGTCGTCAAATCTTTCGTCATTTATAGTTAACAAAAGGTCTTCCAGCTGCGAAGATTTGAGCGCTAGACTAGACGATTTAGTACGTCGTTTTTGGGAAGTTGAGCATGTTCTCGAACCGATCGTTAGGGCAACTAAAGAAGAGCTTGACTGTGAGGCGCACTTCAAAAATTATATTTCGCATTTGATCTCTGGTGAGTACTCAGTTCGACTGCCACTGAAGCTCCCTCCTGAGGCATTAGGCGATTCATACCTGCAAGCTAAGTGCCGTCTCGAAGGTCTGGAGCAGAAACTAGCCCGAAATCCTGACATGAAAGCCAACTATTCAGATTTAATTCAGGAGTATCTTGACCTCAATCACATGTCGCTAGTCCCCAGCGCATCCGTTCAAGAGTGTAAATATTTCTTACCTCATGATTGCGTCATGAAAGATGATAGCTCCAAAACAAAGCTCAGAGTCGTATTTGATGGTTCTGCTTCCACAAACTCGGGGTTGTCTTTGAACGACGTACTCATGGCGGGCTCAACGATTCAGCCCAAACTCTTCGATATTCTCCTTCGATTTCGCTCATTCCCCGTTGCACTCACCGGAGACGTATGCAAAATGTATCGGTGCGTTCGAGTTGCTGCACCCGATAACATGCAATGCATATTGTGGCCTAACTCGCCAGAAGATGAATTCAGCGTCTATAAGCCGGATACAGTTACGTATGGAACCAAGCCAGCAGCGTTTCTGGCCATACGGGCAATGCATCAGCTCGCCTCGGATGAGTCCTCATTTTACCCCTTAGGCGCACAAATCGTTATGCGCGACTTCTACGTAGATAATCTGATATCCGGTGGAAACACAGTAGAAGAAGTACTCGAAATCAAGCATCAATCGACCAGCCTCCTCGCTCGCGGCAATTTCCGCTTACAGAAGTGGTGCTCCAATAACCAGGAGGTTCTGAGTGATATCCCTGATGCTTATAGAGAAAGTTTCCTGAAATTTGATGACGGTAGCAACATCACCAAAGCATTGGGTCTTGTATGGGATCCACTCAAGGATAGTTTCTTGTTTGCTTTCACTTCCCGAATTGCACCTGGCAGGAATTCCAAACGTTCTGCATTGTCTACCATAGCTCGTTGCTATGATCCACTTGGACTTATTGGTCCGACTCTAACAAAGGCGAACATTATTCGGCAGCGTATGCGGAGGGATAAACTTGAGTGGGACGAGAGCCTACCGCAATCGCTTGATACAGCTTGGTCTGCGTTCTGCAAGGACTTCGTCGACGTGCATCACTTATCATTCCCGCGTTACATCGGAGCCACACAGGAAGTCCACGCATTTTGCGATGCCAGCCTCGAGGCATGCGGCGCTTGTATTTATGCTCGCTTAATCAAAGATGGCCACATTCAAGTTCATTTATTGTGTTCAAAGGCTCGACTCGCCCCGCTGAAGACGCTTACTGTGCCAAAGCTAGAGCTCTGCGCTGCTGATTTACTAGCGCATTTATTAGCCGAAATCGCAAAGATGAAGGCATTTGATTGCTCGTTTTACTGCTGGTCGGACTCGACTGTGTCATGGCTAATGGAAATATCCTCTAAATTCAACGTGTTTATACGTTCCTACAGCCGTGAACCCAGCGGATATTTTGTCTATTTGCGCCAGCTGAGCTGTCACGTTCAACGCTTTGGACCCACGGTCCACCATTCTTGCAGGTAACAGAGGCCAGTTAACACCGTGTCCCATACCACACTTCCTGATATTCGGCTCTGGTGACTTTAAACGATAGAATCGATATCTCACTCTTTTTTAAATACATAAGCTCTTTGAGCGCGATGCAACGCATTTTTTGTTACGTGCATAAATTTTTAAACATACGCAGATCGAAAGGAATGCCGCATCTCACCTGTGAAAACGTTCATCAAGGAACTCAACTTTTAATTCGCCTCGTTCAAAGAGCGCAGCTTTGGCCAGAGTACGGTGGGCTGAAGAACAACAAAAGTGTCCACCCTTCAAGCAGCGTTCGTTGTCACCATTCTTGGATGACCCGGGAGCTATTAGAGTTGGTGGCCGACTAAGGCATTTATCGCTCGGCTTCGTAGCACGACATCCAGGCATTCTTCCGAAGGATCATCCTTTAACGTTCGCCATAATTACTTATTTTCATCGCAAGTGTCAGCACGCAGGCCCCCAGTCCCTTCTAGCTTCAATCCACATGCAGTACTGGCCCATATGGGGAAGAAAGACTTTGGCACGCGCCCTACGAAAATGCATCATATGCTGCAGATCAAAGCCACGACTTTTCGGGCACATCATGGCGGATTTGCGAAAAGAACGCATTCAAGCCTCGCGTGCCTTTATCATCTCTGCAGTGGACTATTGCGGGCCATTCTATTATAAGCCGCAGTAAATCGCCCCAGAAATGCTACATCAGCGTATTCATTTGTTTTGCAACAAAGCCGTTTGGATGGAACTCGTTAAGGAACCTTCAACTGGTGTTTTCCTGATTGCTCTAAAACGATTTGTCGCTACGCGTGGTACACCAAGCTGCATCTGGTCTAACAACGCAACCAATTTTGTAGGAGCCTGTTTCTCAGTGAAAGGCATCGTAGTGATGTTCACGCGCACTGCCTTAACAATGGTTTCGTTTGGCGACTCATACCGCCTCGTTCGCCGCGCTTCGGTGGCCTTTGGGAGCCCGCAGTAAAAATGGCAAAGCAGCATTTGTATCGCACTGTTGGAACTGCAATTCTTGGTTTCGACGAATTGCGCACCTTGGTATGCGAAATCTCTGCCATAATTAATTCTCGCCCACTTGCGTCAATTTCAGAGAATCCCGACGATATTGACGTATTGACGCCAGGTCATTTCCTCATCGGTGGCCCCCTTACAACACTTCCAGAACCGGACCTTACGCCACTAAATTACAATCGGCTCGATCGATGGCAGCGCGTTACCTATCTGCAACAAATCTTCTGGAGGAGGTGGAGTGAAGAATACTTGACTATTCTCCAGCAGCGCACCAAGTGGCGCACTCCCCAGCCCCATATCCAAATTAACGACGTTGTATGCATCAAGGATGAAAATTCTGCGCCTCTAAAGTGGCCACTGAAGTCATCACTGGTATAGATGGTGTTGCTCGAGTTGCGGTCCTGCGTACCCCCACTGGCATTACGCGTCGAGCAGTGAATAAGCTGTGCGTCCTTCCTGTTAAGGATTCTGTTGAAAGCCATGACCTTTCAATGGAGTGGAGGATGTTCGGAGCAGCAGCTGGAACCTAACTAGAAGAAAATCATTTTACATCATATTAATTGTTGTACAACTAAAGTCACGGCCACGTACCATTTGATTAGTAAAAACATTGTCCTGAAATAAATTACAACTAAACAAAAACCACAGTGCGTTCAATGATTTTGGACATTTATAGCTGCAAAAAAGGCTTTGTAGCTCATTAGTTTATGTGTCGCGCTTTGTCGCCTTACATTTAAAATGTGGTAATAGTTTGAACCTTTGCCTATCTGAATGGAAAATAAAATCTTTTGACACACTGCTGCATTTAGCATGTTAACAACCCCTCAAGAAGTGGCAAGCCCGTACACCGGAAGAGAAAATGATTGTTAAAGAAACAAAAGAGAAATTACAGAAATCTTTCAGAGAAGAAATGGGTCTACTTGTTGATGTTCCTAAAGCTGGCTTTGGAAATAGCAATGATGGGAATACGTCCAGGAGATTTTTCCAAAATGCAGAATGCTCTTCATCAACTTGGAATTAATCAATAAGTTTAAAGTGATTCTTGAGGTAATCTCAAGTGCTCATGGCCACCATCACCAAAAATTTGATGATTATGCCCAAGACACTACCAAGCTGTATGTGGAACCGTACGGCTGGCATTCAATGTCGCCTACAGTCCACAAAATTCTGATGGACGGAGCGCAAGTGATGGCAGAAGCAATTCTGGCAATTGGACAATTGTCCGAGGAAGCCGCTGAGGGTCGAAATAAGCATATTCGCAAATATCGGGTAGACTTTGCAAGAAAATTTGCGAGGACTCAGTGCTACAGAGACATTTTAAATAGATTACTTTTAACATCCGATCCTCTCACAGCTCGAGTCGGCCAAAGAATAAAAAGAAAATCTTGCCATTTTCCGCCGAGGAAAAAATCATTTTGATTGCTGTAAGACCGAACTTAAATATGTCGGACGACAATACTGTTGAAGATATTGATGATGATGAAGAGGATTCGGATGTTGACAGCGAAACGGGTGGCGACAGCGAATCGGATGGCACTGACTCCGAATAAAATCAAATTTTATAAAATTTTTACTTAAACAATTTTTTTTCTGTTTTTTTAATGTATTTTTATTAATAAATCCAAAATATTGATTAGATATTGTTTTTTATTATATTTTGAGATAATATAGGCCCCTAAATAATTTTGACCGGGTTTTCGGCTCAAATACCCCTTAGTGCAACGTAGAGAAAGCATAGGAAGTGCTAATTCCGTCAGGTCGGAAAACAATTTGTTGCCATCTGCATCCGTATTAGTTTGAACTTCTGCCCAAAATTGCATTGTATTACTTACATATATTTTTCCATTTCACAAAATTAATTCTATTATATTGAATAAATATTTTGTATATGATATCATCACTGTAATTAAAATGTTTGAACATCTTCTATCTCCTCATGTGTTGCACGTAAAACATTGCCCACGGGAAACATAGGGCTGTTCAGGATCTTGTACATATGCTCTTGCATTTGAATATTCGTTGCGTTTGGAAATTCACAACAATTAAATTGCACACGGTTGCTATGGTAGCAAATTCGCAAATGCATCCTGAACAGCCCTATTATCTTTTTTAATCTGGTAATTTTAAATACATATGTATGTACTATATTGTATAAGGGAAAAAGCTGGATTTCCCGCTTCCGTGATTTCTCATTTCCTGCCGCTAAATGGATTCCGAAATAGCCAGATTTGACTGGAAAAGAGCTAAATTGGCAGCCCTGATATGAATGTATGTACATATGTGTAATACAAGTAAATGCCTTTCGGTTGGAACGAGTGTAGGAATGTGCACAAATACATATATGAAGGTTAAGTACAATTTTCAGTATTATGGGGTATCTGCATGTTATTTTTCTATTACTACGTTTATACGCACAGAATAATCGACTTAATTGAAAGCGCATTGACACCGTACATATTTCGCTCTAGTGTTTATACTTACAGCTTTATATCGGCATCAAAGTAACCGTCTTCAAAAGCAAACAAAATAAGCTGTTTTCATTTGACATTTTATAGGTTAACATAATGGAAAGTGATAAAAATCTAGTTTTATTCGGCATTATAAAATCGTGGCAAAGAAAAAGAACGATTATTATTAATCAGCTGTTAAATACTGATGCGATTATTTGGAATTTGAGCGGAACAGCTGATCTCCAATTCGCTTTGAGTGAGAGCGGTGTTTATACACTCTTTCTAACTGTCTGGAGAAATAAACTACCGATTTGAAATGGAGTGTGAGCCAAAACACTTCGCTCTTTCAAAGCGAATTGAAATTCAGTTTATACATATGTTTTGAATCGCGGCGAAATGAATTAAAGCGACTTATGCATGTGTATAAACGTAGTATATAATGATTGCGGTTTTTTATTCAGGGCTATCACAGAATCCATCCTGTCGGAATAAAATTTAAAATCGCTGAATCTTAAAAATAATGCAAAAATGCAGCGTTACTGTCAATAATAAATGTTTATTTTACTAAATGCAGACGTAAAACGCCAATGCCACATATTCATATGTACATTCATACATACGTATTTTAGACACTATTTAATAAATAATTATTTTTAATGAAGCGAGAAAACATTAGTTCAACAACATTTTATTAGGAAAGAAACCTTATTACTTTACATCACAAAAATTTGTTTATATAACAATTTTAATTGAGCTTGAGGCCGTTTTTAATGAAAAATTATTGTGGAAAAGCAATAACAATTTGAAAAAATGGTAGAAGTGATAGCTATTTCGGAAATCACCACAACAAGCAGCAACAGTTTATAAGGTTAACGTAGCACAGCGCGTAGGCAACTGGCTTATTCAGCTGGAGTCGTCGGTTCCATTTTTCATAATAAAATAATCGTGGTACCAAGCTCAATAAAAATATTAAAATAAAATGTTAATAAGCCACAATAACATTGCCAAATACATAGTTTAGGAAGAGCCTGCCTGAAACTATACAAAAAAGCAAAATAAGCAAATGGATGTATAGAACTGACAACAACAAACACGCTGTCAAGTTTAAATAGCGGAAAATCAGCTTCACTTGATAGCAGTAGATTACGCGGTTCGATCCCTGCTGAAGTCTAGAAAAAAGAAGTCTGATTAGGAGATGTGGTGATTTAGCACAAAGTGCCAAAATGGCACTTTTGAAAAATAGTAATATTTCAATACATTTTTGTGAACTCCATTGGGTGTACTTCCATTTCGCAACTAAAATTTTTTAATTTCTGTAGTGTATACAACTGGTTATCTTACTTTGGCACTGGACTTTTAATTTAGGAATGTGTTTCTAATTTTAATGCGAAATGGGAAGAATTAAAAAGAATGGCACCTTTTTTGGCACTTCTATTTTTCCATTTGGCACATTTAGGAACTTTTTTATCTTCAATATGGCACTTCATAGCAAAGTACAGCAGCCCTGCATCAGATTCAGCCAAGCAAAGAGCACCATCTTACTCTTCCGCAGTGATCAATGCGGACAACAACGTAGCTGCCGCTACTAATACTTCGGTCGGTGTTATGCAGACAAACTTTTGTTTGGCAAATTAAATGGCAGTTGCGTGGACTGCTCAGAGGGGGTTATGTCGAGTTTGGCACAGGGAGGCACGCTGATTGTGATTTTCATGGCTATTGCCAACACGAAATAAAACTTGCAGATGTACATGCCGTGCACAAATTAATAGGTTTTTTTTTTTTAGGCAATTAACTGTGTCCTAAGCTTTGAAACTCCTACAGCATAAATTCAGTTCTCTGTCATTCAGTATCACTGCAATTTTTGTGTATAACAATGATAACCTACAATTTTTTGCATAGCAACACTAATTTTACATAACACTCTCTGAGTTTGCTGCAACAACAATTGCACGCAGTTTGCCAAACAAAATTTCTGCATAACGCCGACCTTCGACGGCAACAAACAAAGAAGAAGAATGTAAAGCAAACAACGCTAGTGTTTCGACTGGGTTAGATTGCTACATATTAACTAGNCAAACACGCTGTCAAGTTTAAATAGCGGAAAATCAGCTTCACTTGATAGCAGTAGATTACGCGGTTCGATCCCTGCTGAAGTCTAGAAAAAAGAAGTCTGATTAGGAGATGTGGTGATTTAGCACAAAGTGCCAAAATGGCACTTTTGAAAAATAGTAATATTTCAATACATTTTTGTGAACTCCATTGGGTGTACTTCCATTTCGCAACTAAAATTTTTTAATTTCTGTAGTGTATACAACTGGTTATCTTACTTTGGCACTGGACTTTTAATTTAGGAATGTGTTTCTAATTTTAATGCGAAATGGGAAGAATTAAAAAGAATGGCACCTTTTTTGGCACTTCTATTTTTCCATTTGGCACATTTAGGAACTTTTTTATCTTCAATATGGCACTTCATAGCAAAGTACAGCAGCCCTGCATCAGATTCAGCCAAGCAAAGAGCACCATCTTACTCTTCCGCAGTGATCAATGCGGACAACAACGTAGCTGCCGCTACTAATACTTCGGTCGGTGTTATGCAGACAAACTTTTGTTTGGCAAATTAAATGGCAGTTGCGTGGACTGCTCAGAGGGGGTTATGTCGAGTTTGGCACAGGGAGGCACGCTGATTGTGATTTTCATGGCTATTGCCAACACGAAATAAAACTTGCAGATGTACATGCCGTGCACAAATTAATAGGTTTTTTTTTTTTAGGCAATTAACTGTGTCCTAAGCTTTGAAACTCCTACAGCATAAATTCAGTTCTCTGTCATTCAGTATCACTGCAATTTTTGTGTATAACAATGATAACCTACAATTTTTTGCATAGCAACACTAATTTTACATAACACTCTCTGAGTTTGCTGCAACAACAATTGCACGCAGTTTGCCAAACAAAATTTCTGCATAACGCCGACCTTCGACGGCAACAAACAAAGAAGAAGAATGTAAAGCAAACAACGCTAGTGTTTCGACTGGGTTAGATTGCTACATATTAACTAGTAATTTTTAGCAAAAAAAAAACCGACTTCAACTTACATATAAAAAAAAAATATATATATATATCTCATGATCCGCATACGAGATTAGTATGGGACCACCTCTGAGACACTACCTTTCCGATGCAAAAAGAATTATCGAAATCGGTTGACGCGGTCCAAAGTTATGCGGTAACATACATTAAAAAAAAAAAAAAAAAAATATTCCGACGAACTGATAACCTCCTCCTTTTTTGGAAGTCGGTTAATAAAGCGAAAGCGCTCACCCGAAAAAATAGAAAATAAAGTCCAAAAAATAAAATTTTTAAAGTAGTAACTTCAGGTACATCTACATCGGCGGAGAATAATCGTTTTAGTATTCTCGCTGATATGAATAATTACTCTTACCAACAGGTAGTTAAAAAGGACAAGCCTCCACTTATTTATCTACGAGAAACACAGTATATAGAGTAATAAACCTTTTTGATTACTCCTCGGGGGTAAAATCTGATCAGGGTTGATAATGAGAAGGACCTTGAATTTTGCTGATTCAGAGTTGCATACAAAGTTACTGTGGTATGAAAGGGAGCAACAACCGTACCATGGCAAAGTGGCAGAGGTAATTTGGTAAACAACACTTTTCTTATAATTTTAAAGCAGTAGTGGGCATTTCATATAACGCGTACACAGGGCTGCCAACTATGAGGTGCGATATTGATGATAAAAAAGTGCCAAAGTGTGTCAAATAGAGAAATAAAAGTGCCAAAAAAGATGCTATTCTTGTTAATTCTTCCCATTTAGCAATTAAATTAGAAACACATTTCTAACACAAAAGTTCAATGCCTAAGTAAGAAAAATCAGTTGTATGCACTATAAAAATTAGAAAATTTTAGTTGATAAAAAGAAGTACACGCAAAGGAGTTCACAAAAATATATTGAAATATTAGTATTTTTTAAAAGTGTCATTTTGGAACTTTGTGCCAAATTTAAAAATTGAGTGCCATTTGGAGTAAATTAGAGCCACAAATGGCACGGTTTGAGCCAATTTGCAGCCCTGCGCTCAACTGTACGCTTTTCACACGTATATGCTCACACATATTGCCGAACAAAAAAACGAAATTCAACCAATTAATCAGTTTCGCACAGTGGTGCCAGTTTGCGGGATTTTGCCCTATTTTCGGGATTTTATGACTAAAAAGGGCGAGAGGGATTTTCTGTCCAAAAACGGGATTTTTTGCATACCAAGCTAGAAAATTCAGTAATTGATAAATAATAAAAAGCTGCTCTCTGTGGTAAATTAAGGTCTGATTATGCATACTTCGCATAACCATTTTTACCAGTGCAATAAAAATCGAACTTAGGGAAATGTGAAGCAAAATTTAAACTCAACAGATCGCTATGTTTTCAAAAGTTCTGCTAATTTATGGGTAATGTATATACGAAATTACAGTTTAAAAATTATGCGAAGTTGTGCGAAGTTATGCGAAGTATGCATAATCAGTAGGGACACGATAACGAACCGAAAGTATCGATATGGTACTCATTTAAAGTATCGCCTTAAAAATATCGGGTACCCATTAATATCGGAATAAAAATACTCGATATTCCAAATATCGATACCAAAAACCAAAAAATGTATCTGAATATAGGTCTCGCATATAGGCCACTGGAGTGTAGTGGTTAGAAGTGCGCAAACCTTGAAAATGAAAAACAGTTTCCCATAAAATACAATCGCCGGTCAGAGTCGACATAAAATTGTAGGCACCCCCTTTGTGCTACAACATTAAGGCCCACGCGGCCAAACACTAAGATATTGTGTAAGCGCCGGACTCAATTATTATTACAACACGTAGAGATTGAGGTGTTGACTTGTTGAGTTCAAATCCCACCACACGCAATCCTAACCATAGTAAAAATTTCTGCACTTTAAAGCCCAATTTATATCGGGAAGAATTGCTACATGCCAACCTTATATGCGTGCCTAAAAAGCTAACTCAAATTCCAAGATTTGTCTTGCGTGACATTTCGATTTGACGTTTATGCTCAATTGGCATTTTGGCGCGACTATGAAAATCAAATTTTTCTCAGCAAACTTCTGTAAATTTGACAGTAATGCAACTCTGAGAAATCATGCACGCAAATTGATTTGGGCTTATCAAATGAGAAAAACTTGCGTGCGTGCGTAGAAAACTCTCGCCGGTAATATTAGGTTGAGCTGTTAATAACATTATCCTTCACTGAGAAAAAACGCGTTGTAAGAATAAACATCTTTTATTTGATTACCGTTTAAAATTGTTCGTATTTAAATCAAGTGAAAAATCTTAACAAAATGGATTTTTCCATTATACATACACTATAATGGAAATATTCAATTCCCGTATTAACATGAAGCATTTTTCGCTACACGGATGGCGTTTTGCACGTCTCGGATGCTTTTTCATATGTAATTAAGAAAGTATATTTATACAAAGCATGCACAGCGCACGATGTAGGGAGACAGAGGTGGCGCAATCAGCAGTACCGCTACTTTGTTCTTGGCGAATTTGACTGAATCAGCTGTTCGTGTGACGCCATTTTAGCAAACTGTTTGTATGTATGCAGAGATGTTTATATGTATGTAAATATGGCGATCTCCATGGTTTGCCAGTTAACACTCTTTCTCTCCTTCATCTCCAATTATTCTTTCCTTTATCTACACTATTCGTTGCTATCTTAACATCATCACCCGCAGGAATGCGCAATCTTGTATTCTATCATTCTTATGCACAGCGGTGACAACACATACACACATACATGGTATGACATAATGCACTAATCGCGCGCTGTGATGTTGATTCAAACTCAACATTTGAAAACACCTTTACATGTATGGTTGTAGCTGAGTGTGCAAAGACGCTTGATACAATTGGTTGCGGCCAAGAGGGTCCGGGTTCAATTACCATCAGACGGAACACAAAATAAATATATTTTTTCTTCTTCTTAATTACGAAAAAGCATCTGTGCACTTCACAGCCACATATTTTATAACGTATATACTCAAATTTAAAACGAGTTGGGTTGGTGCTCTTTCATATGCGTATTTTTTTCAATGTGTTGGAATGTGAGTTTATGACATTCGATACGATACTAGGGTTCTGGTACTCGATTACAAAAAAATATCGTTTTAAAACTATTGAGTAGAGAATATTGGTATCGAATGCTAAAAGTATCGATATGGTATCGTATCGTATCGAAATTCGTGTCCCTAATAATCAGACCCTTAGCGCCGTTCATATGAAGGGTTTATATAAGCGGAATTTCATTCACTTTAAATTAATTGTAATAGCAAGTGTATGAGTTATACCGAAAGTATTTGGGAAAAATAAAGTGATATAAGTTAGAAAAACGTGTGGGGAACTCGAAAAGTTGTGTATTTGGAAAACATTGAAACAATTTTCAATCATTGTTTTTTTAAATCTTTTGGGTGTATAGATTCTGAAAATATTTTGAGTGATTGTATTCTTTGATAATGCAAATAGTAAAATTTGCGATTGGAAATCTTTGCACGCTTTGGGCGAGCGCTTAATGTTCATATCAAGGGTTAAAATTTTCAGGGAAATTTTTTTAGGTGTTTTTTTACAAAATTTCGGGGTAGGATTAAAAAAACAATAGTTGCAAAAGAAGCACCCTAATGTATATACATACTTGTATTTTTCATCAGAAACCATTTTATGTAGAATATATACATACAGCGCTGGATTTCTCTTATATCTTTTGTATAAAACGGGATTTAGGTTGTATTTAGACGGGATTTTTTTAACTCAGTTACTGGCAACACTGGTTTCGCATAAGCTGTTGCCGAGCCATGTTGCGTTGTCTGCACGCTTTATATCGCGCAGTTTTTGTCGAAAATTAGGAGTTGTGCTTGCGTTTTTCTTGAATCCCAGAATCATGCATGCGTTTCAACTGAACTAGTCGACTGAATGGCCAAATCGCCCGCTCTCGGCAAAATACACTAATATGGTAGACAGACGGAGAAAATTAATTTGAATTAAAAAGCATAAATGCAAATTTAAATTTTACCCTTACAGACGGCAGTAATGCGAATAAACCAGCCGCAAGGTCGTGGGTTCGAGTCCCACGGCCAGTATTCTTTTTTTATTTCTTTTTCATTCTTTTTTTATAAGTTCTATATTCTTTTTACGTTGCTTTCATTTCGTTGTTGTTGAATTTTTAACAAAATTTTGTCTCTAAAAATTAGAATTAACTAATAGTAAAATAAGAAATGTGATATAAAATAAAGCAAATGAAAATAAAATAAAGTAAAATTAAATATATAAATAAAATAAAATAAAAAAATATAAAATAAATAATAAAAACAAAAAAATTTTCGCAATCGCTGCAACCGAGTATCGAACCTGGCAGCTACAGGCTTGTAGCTTGCAACTCTCACCACGCGGCTATCGCGTACGTGAAACTCGACTGCTTCGTTTGCTTACTTGTACAAAGGCAACAACTGGCCATTTTTACCAGTGTTGTCATCGAAAATTCCCCGGATCCGAGTTAATTCCCAAAAATGTCGTCCATTTGTTCGGCTGCTTATGCTCATTTTAAAGAGGAGAATGCATGAGTTAAAGCAAATTAAGGCTGGTTATGCAAATAATCGAGCCCGTTTGTCTACCGTATAACACCCCTGCAGTAAATCGCTCTAGTTCAGAACTAGCGCAGAACTAGCTCTTTAAGAGGCGGTACTGGTTCTCGATCTATCCCAACGCAATGCTTTCAACTGTCTCTTTTTACATGGCGATGTCCTACGAAGTGGAAATTGCCACCACTGCAGAACTTTCGAACTAGGTCTGAACTGGTTCTATTTTCGACAGTTCTGGGTCAATAAGTTTTTTATGAGAAAAAATTTTAAAATTAGATTAATGCATATTTTTTCTTTTCTGAACTGTTCCCATTTTGGAAAGATCTGCTACAATAAGTTTTTATGAAAAAAATTGTGATTATTCGATTATTTGATATTTTTTAATTTATTCTGTTCTTTTACAGATTGCATTTTATTTAATTTAATTAAAATTGGATCATTTTCTCTTCAATTTTTTAGCGGCACTCAACAATTTAAATTTATTAAATCTGAAAATCACAACTGCCTCCACCGCTATTTGAACTCGCGACCAACAATGTTAGAGTCGGACGTCTTCCCGCTGAGCTATTGTAGTATTGTACGAGAAGTGAGAATTTGTGCATTTTCTTCTCAACAGAGCGCAACTAGTACACCAAAAGTTTCAACTGTCCCTTTCTGCAACCGTTTTGCACTAGTTCAGAGATAGTTCTGAAATGTATAGGGCGGAACTAGCGCTTTAACAGACTGTGTCTATATTTTACTGTGGGACATGCTCAAAATGTGATTGTGTTAGTGTGCCCATCACTGTTTTAAAGTCAGTGTTGTCCAAAAAAAAAAAAAAAATTCTCAAAAGCAAATGAAAAATCCTCAAAATCCGAACAAATTACTCAAAATTTTCTTATTGCAGATATGAGTATTTGTACTACATACTACTTACAGGTACTTAGTATAAAAATTAATTAGAATCTCCAATTCAATTGGCATATTGCGGTTCAAACAAAGTATCACCGTGGTTTTCTATGCCTTGGTTTGTATATAATAGATCTGACCCAGTACTTTTCGTGTAAAGTTCTGTAAAAATGTCAAATAGCAAGATTACTCTCTGAAGTGAGAGTACAAAGTGAGTAACAACCAAAAAGGACGGGAAGAAAAAAACATTTTTCCTGTAAAACCGTCAAACAGCCGATCGCTTGACAGTTTTCGGGTAAAATCTTGCAACTTCATTCTCTACACAACTCTCCGAAAATCGCTCTCATTTACAGGATTTTGGAGTACGGGAAAATTTTTCTGTAACTGTAATCGTGTAAAAACCTGTAAGTTCTTGGAGTACTAGATCAGAGCTAATATTGCTGCAACTATATCAGTGCTCAATCTGGTCCCCAAGTCAGTCCTACACATTTTTAAACTACTAAATATACGTTCTACTGAAGCATTAGAAAAGGGCTATATTAGCAATGCAGATAGAATAATTTTTAATTGGGAAACTTATATGAACATGAAGAGTATTTTAATTCAAAAACTTTTCCTATCTGGATCTAATGAAGCATCAATATTAATATCCTTATGATCGAACAATGCGTGTTCTCGCCATTCGTTACCGAGATTTTGCAAGTTCAAAATACATAAGTTGAAAATATAACGATGGAGTGAAAAAAATTATCGATAACATTTTGAATATTTAGCAGTAAATGCAGATGGCTTAAGAGCGGATTGACAGACCAAGCGAAATATCCCTTTCCCTAAACCTATTTATGTTGTGTATGTGAACAAAAATCAAAATTTTTTGATTCTCGGGCCGCCATGTTGACGTTTAACCAAACCGCTAACCTCGTGTATGATAAAATCGCCTCATGCGCAACGGAATTTTTACGAATTAGCACCCAAGCAACAAAGTGGCAACAATGTTTTATAGAGATAATCGCTATTTATTTTCCAATATTCAGAAATCCAGCTTGCAGCCAGAGGCAGTGGCATGTGAAGTGCAAAATAGAAGTTGCTAAAAATTGCGTTGAGTTTTTGCAATTTTTTCCTTGACAGTGTAAAGCAGTTCCTTTCATATCAATATATTTTTCGAAGATATTTTAAGAGATTTCTGCAACCTTGCGGAGTGATGCCAGCTTTTCTTTTTAGTTATAATATTACGAAGTCGCGAACAAATGTGGCACGTTCCAGAAACAGTTAATTGGGATTCGCTGATTTCGACAACTCTCAAGTAAAAGTAAACAACGCTTCAGAAACTTTTGATGCACTTAAATTTACTAATAATTTCACAAAAATTGCCGTTTTTAACATTCCTGCTATTAATTCTTTTTATAAATCATATATTTTGCAATTTAACACAATAAAACCACGTTTCCTGTCAAAAAATTGGAACAAGTGCAGAATACAGCCCGTTAAGGTAGAACAAAACGCAAAAGTGGGCGTGGTCCGCCCTTTTTTCCTGATTTTACTGGTATATTTTTTGGTGCAAACTTATATTTTCGGTGATATAAAGGGGTGGACGGGGAGTTTTCGAAAATTTAAAATGGCTATATTTTAAAAAATTCCTCACAGAATTTGAAAAAATTGGCATCATTGGAAAGGTAAGTGAAATCCTTTTTTTAATATACATATTAATATACTTTATGTGGATAAATTTTGAGATAAATCATTTAATAGAGAAAAATATATATTTTTTTGAAAAAAAAACATTTTTTACTAAATAAAGGCGTAGATAACTACACACAATGCTATATATAACGCTATAGGGATTATAACCCTCAGGCAGTAGAATTCTCCTCTCTGTGTTGCCAAAGAAGGGGGGCTGATCACCTTTTGCAGAGAACTCCTTTCTGCGTAGGCGGCCTTCGGCCGCACTTAGGGATTATAACTCTCAGGCAGTAGAATTCTCCTTTCTGTGTTACCAAAGAAAACGGCGGAAGTATTTTTGCGCAGAACTTCTTTCTGCCGCAGTCGTCCCGCTCACGATCATAAGCATGGTCATTTCTCCCTTCATGAACACCAGTAAAACAAAATTACTCACGGTATTTAAATCTAACTATATAAAGTTATATGTTAAATGAAAGGTATTTTTATGCTCTATTTATCTATTATAGTTTGGTGTATCATTCTTTACACATATTTTTTAGTAAAACTGGTTTTTTTCCTAGAAAAATAAAATATTTTCTATTACATGAGTTTTCTTAAAATTTATGCACATAAGTTATAGAAATATGTGTTATTCTTTACACATATTTTTTAGTAAAACTGTTTTTTCCTAGAAAAATAAAATATTTTTCTATTAAATAAGTTTTCGTAAAATGTATGCACATAAATTATACAAATGTGTATATTAGAATAAAGGGATTTTGTTTACCTTTCTAACGATACCAACTTTTTTAAATTCGGTCGGGAATTTTTCGAAATATAGCCATTTTAAATTTTCGAATATTCCCCCTTCACCCCTCTATAGCACCGAAAATATAAGTTTGCACCAAAAAAATTGTATACCATCAAAATGAAGAAAAAAGGCGGATCACGCACACTTTTTCGTTTTGTTGTAGCTTAACGGGCCGTATTCTGCACTTATGGCGAAAAATTTATTACTGAGAAAATTTACTATTTTACAGTTTATTTTATCCTCTCCTTCGGCTGAGTTTACTTTTACTTGCGAAATTTCATCGTCGCCTAAATGAAATTGCTAAAAATTGCGTTGAGTTTTGGCAAGTTTTTCCTTGACAGTGTAAAGCAGTTCCTTCCATATCAAGATATTTTTCGAACATATTTTAAGACATTTCTGCAACCTTGCGGAGTGATGCCAGCTTTTCTTTTTATCACATCACGAAGTCGCGAGCAAATGTGGCACGTTCCAGAAACAGCTAATTGAGATTTGCCTATTTTGATAATTCTCAAGTAAAAGTAAACAACGCTTCAGAAACTTTAAATGTACTTAAATTTGCTAATATTTTCACAAAAATTGCCGTTTTTTAACATTTTTGCTATTAATTCTTTTTATAAATAATATATTTGGCAATTTAACACAATAAAACCACGTTTCCTGTCGAAAAATTGATTACTGAGAAAATTTACTATTTTTAGGTTTTATTTTATCCTCCCATTCGGCTTTGTTTACTTTTACTTGAGAAATTTCATCGCCGCCGGGAATGCGGAATCTTGTATTATATCATTATTTTTTTAGTGTTGGACAATTTTTGCTCTTAAAATTAAGAAAAGCATGTCGAGCTAAAATAAAAATAATCAGAAACGTGAATATGTGGTAGATTTTGGACCCTGAGTGGTAGATGTGGTAGAAGTCCGATCACTGGTAATGTACCATTGAATGAGTTGGCTGAACTTATGACCACCATAACCAACGCAGTCTCCAAGCAAATGCGTGTCCTGAATTTATACGGTAGCAATTCATATCAATTGTTATTTTATTTGTGTATGATTCATATTTGTAACATAAGTTGCGTTCCAGCAGCAGTACGAATAGCAGGAATTTACAGGATTTTACAGGAAGCTGTTTCCGCACAACACCTTACATAAGGTTTGCAGCTGTTCCTGCAAATCCTGTAAAATCCTGCAAATCCTGCTATTCGTACTTCTGCTGGAACGCAACTATTCTATACTTTGATGTTAAGTATTTTTGAGGATTTCCGCTCAAACTTGAGTTTATTAATGAGCTGTCGGGGCGGATGTGCTGGTAGGCATTGGAGTCTCTATAACTAAGCAAACCTTGTTTTTTTTTTTAAATAAAGACTTAAATATATTCGGAAACCTAGAGTTTTCCTTGATGTTTCCTTGATAAATTGACAAAATTTACGTTTTTTAATAAAAAATACGATGTGAGTTTCCATTTATTGAAACACAAGCGTTAGTTATGTACTTAACTATTGATGTTAATCTTAATTAAGCATTGATACTATACTTAACCCACATTTTGTTCATAAACAATTTTATCCTCGAAAAGACCTTTTTCTAATCATGAGGCGAGATTCCCCACAGTAAGTGTTGCTGTGTGCGCAAAACGAAAACGCTGCACACAACCCAAAAGTACTCCTCGGGGACCGATTGGTGAAAAACTGCGAAAAGGTTTATTACTGTAGTATATGTATATTGTGACGAGAACAAAGTTCTAATGCTCACGTAGATACTCTCCTGAAACTAGTAGAGAAAAATAATTTTCACGTAGTTCCAATTAAAACGGGTAATATACACGAAGTGAGAATTCAAGCGCAGACCGAAGATATTTTTCGTTAAATTACCAATGAGTTTGAAAAGTGTAAAGCTGGGATCACACGATTTGTACATTTGGATCAAAATTTGTCAAACTCATAAACAAATCATATGAACGCAAAACTTGTGGCAAATCAAAAACAACCCTGGTGGCCAAATCGTATAAACGCAATGCTGCTACATAAGCCAAATAAAAATTACGCAAACGACCAAATATTTTTTCAAAATATATCGTGAATAACATACTAAAATAGTATGTACGTAAGTAGACAAAGCACAAACATAATGTTCAGAAAAGTGGAAAATTTTTGTAATTTTTCAAAAACGTTAATATATTTTAGAATTCTAAGAATTTTCTTGGTTTACAACACAAGTACTATGAACATAAGAATTTTCGACAATTTGTGATGTTTCACATCTTTACATTTTAGGATGGATTTCAGAATAAATAAAATTCTCAAAATTTTGGAAAATATAAATATTTCTAAAATCTCAATAATTTTGTACATTTCAGAATATCCTCATTTTACCAAAATTTCTATAATCTCCCAGATTTATATTTTATTTATTTATTTAAAATTTTGGTACAACTAAGACAATTCTGTCTTTATATGTACATTAACAACTATCTAACATCTATACTAACATAATTTGCAAAGAAAAGATACAAACTAAAATTTATGAGTTCTTAATGTAAACTTAATACTAATATAGCGAATGTAAATGATTAAAGAGGAAAACGGAGATGGATAATGTAAGAGAATAAGTAGAACAAGAAAGAAAAAGGAAAAAGGTACGCACCAAGATTATTTGTAGTCAGAGGACATATCAAGGCCACTAAAGTATTGAATTATTAACTTTTTGAAGTTGCTTCTATTCAGTCTAGCTTTAACACTTTCTGGAATCGAGTTCCACAGTCTTACAGCGCTAATGAAAAACAGTCGACTGGAAGTAAGCGAATTATATTTAGGGACAACCAAGCTGTTATGTCTCTGTGATTTGGTTAGTTGAAGCTTTTCATACAAATATTGCGGGACTTTCCACTCTAACAATTTATATAAAAAAATGCACTTTCTTGCAGCCAAAAAATTTATAATACTGCAACCAAGAATTTTATCGCGACATGGCGATATATAAGCATATCGTCCAATGTCATACACATACCGTGTTACGTTTTTGTAAGCTACATTAAACTTTCTGACTGACTTTGAATCAAGTTTGCTATAAACTATTTCGGAATATGTGAAATGGGTCAAAATTAACTGCTTAGCAAGTTTGCGTCGTGTTTCCTGAGGCGTAAACGAAGCAGACATTCCTAGCCTACGTAAAGTTACATACACATTACTTACTACTTTATTAACATGATCACAACAGCTTAACTTATTATTTACAATAAAGCCTAAGTTCTTAATTTTCTCAGTGGTCATGAGGGCGGCTGTACCAATCCACGGAGGTGGGATGTTGGTAGGGTCTATTACACTTTTACATGTAGGCATGACAAACGACTTAGCAGCATTTAAACATAAAAGTTTCCTCTGCGCCCAACACAAGATACCGGACAGATCACTATTAACCTTATAACATATATCCTCGACGAGACCTATACGATTCGAAAGGTACAGCTGAATATCATCAGCATACGCATGGACATTTACATATTTGCACACCGAAAATACATGATTTACAAACATACTAAACAATAGAGGACCAAGGATTGATCCCTGAGGGACACCTGCTTTGATAGCTTTGAACTGTGAAGAAACATTCTCAACTTTAACTCGTTGAACTCTGCCCTTAAGATAGCTAGACAAAAGTTTTATCGCACTATTAGAGAATGCAAAGTAGTGCCTGAGTTTCCGACATAACAAAGAGTGGTTGACTGAGTCAAATGCCTTAGAAAAGTCTAAGAGGCATAGAATAGTTAGATCTCCAATATCGTACGGCATTCTAATGTCATCCAAAATTTTAACCATAGCAGTGGCACAGCTATGCTTGGGTCTAAACCCAGACTGTAAAGGAGAAAGCATATTATTTTTTTGAATGTACATGGAGATTTGGTCAGCCGTCAAAAACTCACACGCTTTAGAAAATGCTGGTAAGATACGTATTGGCCTGTATTCACAAGCATCTGGAAAACGAGCACTAGAGAAGCAATGATTTATTATATGGGTAAGAGTACTTATAATAAATGGGAGCACGATTTTAACAAATCTTAAATATATTCCATCATCACCAACGGCATTCGACTTAATAGCTATAATTGCCTTTAGTACATCACATTCACTCACGCAGAGAAACGCAAAAGAATCTAAAGTTATACAAGCATCTAAAGGGGTATCCTCAGAGATAGTAGAGTTACTGCAGTTTTCCGAACCAATAAAAAAGTCATTTAACAAATCAAGGTGAATTTTGCACTGCACTTTATTTTTCCCATGTATGTTTAAATGCTTCAAGTTGCTCCACAATTCTTTAGATGGGAGAGAAGGATTCAGTTTTTGTTTACAATACCACATTTTAGCTTGTTTAATGATAACGGTGGCTTCATTTCGCGCGGTCTTGTACGCATGCCACGCAGTATCAGTATTCGACCTTCTCCATTTGGCATGCAACTTGTTGCGTTTCTTTATAGCGAAACTTACTTTTTTATTAAACCAAGGGCAGGATGTATTAATAACGTTTGCAGTACGGACGGGGACATGGCTATCAAAAAGGGTAGTTAAATCTATATATTAATACGCTAACATAAATTTTGTCTCCGTTCGTTTGGCGATTCTACCGAACCGATTTCAAAACCAAGAACACCGTTGGAAAGGCATTTTTCCGTAGATAAGCAGAGTTTTTATGGTTTTACAATTGATTGAAAAGTACGGCCAAAACCGTCGTTTAAACATTTTCGAATTGTGTATACATGTTGCTGCAACATGTTCAATTTGACATGTTTCGCCTATTGTTTCACTACACATTTGAAATTAAGCTTTGAAATAAAGATAAATATGAAGATGAAGAAATGAATGAATGAAGATGAAGTCAAAAAAAGAAGGCAAAAGTGAAGATAAAGACGAAAATGGAGACAATGACAGATACATAAGAAGTAGGGTAACTGAAAGGGTAAGAACATTTCTTGAATTTATGAAGTGAAACTGCTTTAGCGGCAGTTGGTTGGTTGGGAGTTAATTTGCAAATTCAAGGGGAATAATGCACATGGAAATGGTTCTCAGCGGTTTAGCGGATTGAGAATAAAAACAAAAACAAAGATGCCTAGAGGTACAGGCAAAACGAAGATCAAAGTAAATCTAAACAATTTAAGGTAAAGGTGAAGAGGAATATGCAAAAATAAAGATAATCATGAAGAAAAGGATGAGGATGAAGATCGATATAAAACTCGATATCTTTCACGATATAATAATCGATATTGTTATCGATAAAATAATCGATATTGTTATCGATACTGTTATTGATTTAATAACCGCTATTGTAATCGATATAATAATCAATATAATAATCGATATTGTTATCGATACAATAATGGATATTGTTATCGGTATAATAATCGATTAAATAATTGATTTTTTGATCGATTTAGTCATTTATATTGTTAAAGATATATACAATAATCGATACTGATAATTGTTATATTTGTCGATGAATTAATCGATTTTACAATCGTTGTATTTTTCTATATGTTAATGGATATTGTTATCGGTATTTTTACCGACAAAGTTATCAAGAGGGTTATCGATATACTAATTAGAACATGGAACGTGATCACATTACATGACATCACATCACATTTTATCACATGATATGAAGAGACATCATATGATATTACATCGCATAATATGATATCACATCTCACGATATCACGTGACATGATATTATATGATATGACATCACTTTATATGGCATGACATCACATGACTTGACATCACATGATATGACATCATATGACATGACATGGCATTACATGACGTGGCATCACATGATATGACATCATATGGAATGACATCATATGACATGACATCAGAGGATATGAAAAAACATGACATGACATCCTATCACATCACATAAAATCACACGTCACATCTTATCACATCATCGCACCTCATCTCATCTACGTGAATACAAAAAGAAAAGGATAAAAGCAAAGATGTGAAAGATAAAAACAAAGATGAAGACCAAGGTAAAGTTACCGATTTCAAAACCAAAAACACCATTGGAAAGGTAATTTTCTGTAGATGAGGAGAGTTTTTATAGTTTCGAAATTGGTTGAAAATCGTCGTTTAAAAATTTCCATATTTGTGTATGGTTGTTTATGCAACCTGTTCAATTTAAGCTGTTTAGCATTTTGTTTTACTTCGTATTTGAAATTAAACTTTGAAATAGAGATAAATATGAAAATGAAGTCACAAGTGATAACGATGAAGACAAAAAAAGGCAAAAGTGAAGATAAAGATGAAAATTGAGGTATAGGCGAAAATGGGGACAATGAGAAATACATAAGAATTAGGTTAACAGAGTTGAAATTTTCCGATAGGAATCAAAATAAAATCAGCCATAAAGGTTACTGAAATTTATCCAATCATCGAAATTTATAGTTATCGAAATTTATCCATGCTTATTAAGTTATCGCAACGTATCGAATTATTCAAACTGATCAATGTTTACTGAGTTGTCGAAATTTATAGACACAGAAACTTAGTTGTCCAAATTTACGGATAGTTATCGAGCTATAAAAACGTGTGGGATTAACGAAATTTGTCAAGTTAAAGAAATGTATCTTTTTATCGATATTGTCGTAATGGAGTTCTTTCAACTTACAGAGTTATCGATAATTATTGATCTACTGAAATTGGTTGGTTAAACGAAGCGAAGTTTATGGAATTTTCAAGATATATCGATTTATCGAAATTACCGAATTTAATCGTCTTAACAGAGTGTAACGAGTTATCAAAATGTTTATATAGTTTTCGAAAAATGTGGAGATGTCAAAAGTAAAAATTTATAAAGGTATTCAAAGTTTTTACATTTTTGAGTTATCGAGCCATCGAATTTCACAGTTATCGAAATTAGTCGAGTTAACGAATTTTGTTGAGTTATCGAATTGTAGTGTTCTTGAAATTCATCGAACTATCGATATGTATCAAATCATTGAAAATTATCGATAAACTTGAATGTATCGGGTCAATTCCAAGTCCTGCCGAAGTTCTCCAAAGACCTTCTCAGATAAAAAAAAAATTTAGTTACGTTCGTGTAAGTTAGAAAACCTCTCCAAGGCTTCTAAAACTAGAAAAACTGTCGAATTTCGACAGTAACTGGCACTCTAGTTATTATTAATGCATTCGAGCTTCTTGTCTACCGTTTCATAATACCAAAATTCATTCCAATGAATAGAAGAACAATCAGAGAACAATGCACTATTATCTAACGAACGAAAATCACGGTACGAGAAAGCGACACAAATTGCAGAACGTTCAAACACTACATCAACAGTACAGAAAATTAAATCGTGGTCAGATATAAAAAATAGTTGGTCAGATTTAAGAATATAGCTCAGGTCAGAGATAATAAAATAATCTAAAAGGCTAGGCCTAGAGTTGTTTGCATATCTAGTAGGCGCTAATTCATTAACAACGAAAGGCCCAGCTGCTGAGATTTGATCACGCAGTTTGATACTACTAGTCATTGACAAGTAAATTAACATTAAAATCACCACATATAACATAACATTCATAATCTATTAAAAATACAGACAATTCAGCGAAGAAACAATCTAACATGAAACATTTGTGTGGGTTATACACACAAGAAATCAAAACTTTGGTTATACCGTCGGAAACCTCTGAAATTATAAATTCTGTATCAGAACCTGCAGACTTTGCAAGAAGCTTGATTTTAAGAGATTTCTTGCAGTATGTGGCCACACCGCCCCCTTTGTTGTGCTTACGATCGTTCCGAATCACATTATAATTGTTGATGCAGCAATGAAGATCAGAAATAAGATCACTAAACCATGTCTCAGAAACAGAGATAATGTCTACTAAAGACTACTCAAATATGTATCTAACATAGTCCATTTTATCAGAACTCAGGCTTCGTGCATTAAAATGAACTATGTTAAGACCAGTCGACTGTTTACACAAAATATCTAACATAAGCTTAAAGTTTCCATCAGCGCCAGATGCTTGTTTAACAGTCATGTTAAATTAATTACTTTGCACTGAACTGAATAAGAATCAGCTATGTAAACACAAAAAAACAAAAGAACAAATATATACATATGTGTGCATTTAACTACAAATCATCAGGGCAGGAAAAGCAAATAGAAGTGAAAGAATTGAAAGTGAAAGGAACAAGAAGGGAGATAAGAGAAACTTGGTAAAACTTAAAACTAACATTACATACAAACAATTTATTGCAGGGCATAACTGATTTGACAAACACATGAAACTGACTGCTTTAAGTTGTGCCGACAATTTCATCAATACCTTTCTTATCGTACACTCGAATCGCCGCATTGCCATCCCTTTTTCGTACAAGCACCTGACCGCGTATTGAAAAAGCAGCTGAGAGATGTTTTTGACGTCTGAGTTGGGCGGCATAGTGCATAATCTCACGGTTCGCTCTCGAAAGGCTTTCATGTATGTGGATGCTTGATGTACCTTCCACAGCAATGTCATTTAATGCAAGAGCTCTTTTGTTTGCTTTGCAGCGGGGACAACTTTGCACTTCTTGTTACTTTCTTTTCGACCGACATAATGCAAATAGAATTATTTCAATTTCGAATTATTTCAATTTCAGCGCGAAAAACATCGTTTGCTTAAATTCAGAAAATCAGCGGCAGTTTAACACACAGGCCTTAGCTTGACAAGTATTAAAATCAAGTATTAATTAAAGAAAAGTTGACAAAACCGGCAATACAATTTTTACACGTCTACTCAGTCATAGCGCTCACAACGTATTTTTTTCTATAGTTTTTAAAATTTTGGAAATTATCCCAAAAATAAGAGATCTATATAAATATAGTAATTTCATATAATACAAAATTTTGGAATTTTTGTTATTTTCTAAACCTGCGAAAATATTCAAACCTGCTGTGACTTTCAACTATGTAAAATAGTACAAACTCGAAAATACAAGAAATAAAGTAAAAATTTAGAATTAAGTTATTTGAAAATTTAGTGAGTTCGAAGAAGTGATAGGCATTTTTCACCAGTGTGTTTTAATTATTTGATAAAAATAGAATTTTTCAGTAAAAAACGAAATTTATCAATCATTGCGCAACTATGCGGACGCAGATACGGTCAATAGTTGCGCCATTTTGTAAGTACTCACGATGTTGCAGGAAAATCGCACTCACGTGTGTTCACAGGGCGGCTTTATTCTTTTTTTCTACAAAAATGTATAAAATTGTTTTAAAACTGGTACTCGTTCCAAAAGGGTATTTTTAATGATAATAAATGTAATGATAAAAGAAAATTAAATTAAAAATTTTAATTCTCTCGGCACACGCACAACGCAGTTAATTGCACGGCTTTGTTTTTAATATATCAGGGGCAAGCAAAGATTACCAAAAACTCATGAAACAGAACGAAGCAAGGAAAAAACTATTAGTATTTTCTTTAAGTTTTCCTAAAAATTACATTGTACAGGACTCGGCTGGGTATTGGACCAAACCAATTTTTTTAGGAGATTAAGCCATACTTGAAAAAATAATTTCTCCGTTTTTCGAAGTTAGCGTCCAAAATCGAGCTATTGGCCTTGAAGATTGAGTCATAAGTAAAAAAGTAATTTCCCCGATTTTCAAAGTTAGCCTCCGAAATCGAGATATGGGCTTTCGAAGTTCGAAATTGGAAAAAAAATTGTTTTTAAATATTGTATGTAAATAACTAAAAAAGTAAAAATATAGGCGTAGTCAGCCTTGTGCGCTTATTTAAACGGTATATAATTTTTTTGTGCAAACCTATATTACAGGTGCCACAAACTTTTTAAAAATAAGCTCAAATTTTTTTAATATCTATAAGGTTTTTAATTTTTCGAAGATCTGACCTTTGACAACCTATCTGCAATTAAAGTTTGCACAAAAAATATATATACCGTTTAAATAAGAGCAAAAGGCGTACCACGACTATGTTTTTATTTTTTTTGTAGTTTACATACAGTAATTAAAAATAATTTTTTATCAAAGGTCCAATTTCGAACTTCGAAAGCCCATACATATCTCGATTTCGGAGGCTAACTTTGAAAGACGGAGAAATTACTTTTTTATTTATGACTCAATCTTCGAAGGCCAATAGCTCGATTTTGGACACTAACTTCGAAAAATAGAGAACTTACTTTTCTTTGCTAAAGTTCTGATTTTTTGTGTTGTGTTTCTAAGAGTAGACAGAACTTCGCAACGTTCCGAATAAATAATACTATTTTGCGTCCGTTTCCAAAGCAGTTAAAAAAATGCGTATAATTTTCCTCACGAAATTGATATCATAAATTTTGTGCTTCTGTTCAGCTTTCAAATCAACGAAAATCCAAACAAAAATCTAAATGTCAAATCAACGNGACAGAACTTCGCAACGTTCCGAATAAATAATACTATTTTGCGTCCGTTTCCAAAGCAGTTAAAAAAATGCGTATAATTTTCCTCACGAAATTGATATCATAAATTTTGTGCTTCTGTTCAGCTTTCAAATCAACGAAAATCCAAACAAAAATCTAAATGTTTTATTTTTCCCAAATAAATGGCTAAAAACCCCATATAAATCTAAATGATTTATTCAAATATTTAACAGTGAATTCAATTCCATTGAAATATAAATTTTTTTAAGAAGTTTTACTTGTATCACGAGTTCGATGCTGCACTCGCCTTTTTTACTGACGCGTTTTTGCTCAGTGGCAATCTATACATAATTATTAGCGGCACATAAAGTGAAATAACTGCATTCTTACGTAAGTACATATGTATGTAAGTATGTACAAATGTAGGTAATAATGTAAGCGTTTTCCCAGGTTGGTTAAGTGCGGGTATATTTGCATACTGTGTACATCAAGTTTCCCGCCCACAATATCATAGCATTCACACTGAATGTGTACATACATGTATACTTTCGTATAATGACAAGAATGTACAAGAAAACAAAGAAACCAGCAAAAATAAAGAGATTTCCTATTTATTTAATTATGTATCGCGTACAGGGAAGTCTACTCGCGGGAAATTCCCCGATTTGCAGGGAACATCAGTTTAGGTGGCATCAGGGAACGGCCAGTTTTTTGCGGAAATTGGATATGTTACGTTTATAACTTAAAGTAACCAAATTAGATGAATATGTTAACTTTTAACCATTTTTCTATTTGGAGCGAAAATTTTTTCAATTTAAATCTTAATATCTCCACAGCAAGAGTTTTCCCAGATATAAGCTAAATACCAAATCAAAGTTAAAGTTTTGGGCTAGATTTAAGGAATCTGAGAATAAAATCGACTGACCAGTTTTTGAGAAAATTCTTGAAATCTATATTTTCAGCAGCCCGATTTTTAATTTTTAGGCGATAGCGTTATGACATATTCATATTTCATAAACGAAAAAGACAGCCTTATATTACATTTACATTGGACCAAAATGCGTGATTTGAAATCAGTCATTTGAAGGTGTTTACACTGCTTGATCCGCATTTGCTTTGACTTCTCATCAAATGAAAAGGGAAGACAAAAACAAAATGTATGTAAACAAACACTACATTTATTATATTGTTAACGCTTTTTGGACACAAAAAGGCAATTATTCTTTGATTAAACTAAAAATGTGTAAAGCTCTTGTATAAATTAACAATTTTTACACACAAATTTCAAAGATTTATTTATTTCGTTGTGTTTGTTTTGTGTTTGAAAAATTCCAAATGTCAAAGACAAACCAAAGCTTTTGTGGAACTTTTGTTTCTGAGTGCGTTCAATAAAATAGTACGGCAATTGGAACGCATTTGTTTCGTGATTTTGTGTAAATGCGTCGAAATGCGTCATTCTGGAAATGTGAATTTGTATGGAGAAATGCGTGATTTGGCCTCGCATTTGAGGTTTCTCGCCCAAATGACGCATTTGGGCTCAATGTAAATGTAATATTACATAGCTTGTTTTAAGGCCTTTCTACTGATATCGACATGAATGGTATGGAATGAGTAATGGGGCCTCAGTGGTAGTTTAAAAAACTGCCTTTTTTCGAATTTCAGGCACCAGCCACGCCCACAAAGGCATATGAATCGAAACATCCTGGAACAAAACCTTCCTAGTTTTTTTGGTACTTTAATTGCTGGAAATTAAAAAAAAAATTAAAAATTAAATTAAAGGTACGTACAGACGCTACATCCATCGCAAAGCATCTCGCAGTGGAGACACGGAACAAAACACATTTAGCTCTATATCTTTCCAACTAGTAGGCTGAACTCAATATATAAGGTATCGTTTGAAAGGTGTTGGCCTATAGAATAACACTTAATATGTCGGGTTTACCCTCATACCCCCTTAAACCGGCAAAAGTAAAAAAAACATACATATAGTAATTTAGCCTCATTTATCAAAAATTCAATTAACGCACATGGCTTGGATGCATTTATCAGCGATGTGCACACTGCAAGCATCAACACAAAGTGAGGTTGTTGTTTTTGTTTCCAATGCGATGCTCGCAAACCACGCTACAAACGATGAGCATGCTCGCTGAAAATCAAAATTTTTTCCTAAAAAAATATGTATTCTTATTTCTGTTAGTTCATTTTAATTGAGAGTTTTCGGTTACAAATTTTCACAGATTTATATGTGTACATATTTACATATGGGATCATTTGGTGATTTAGTTTTATGATTTTTGGAGACTATTTAATAACATACCTTTGATCCAAGGTTCCTCTTCCCATTGCTGTCTGTAAATTCCTCAAATTAGTATGTTTTTTTTTATGCGCTTGCCACTTTGAAAATTTCTTTTTACACTAAATAATAATAATAATAATAATAGATTGACGCTTACACATATGTTAGTGTTTGGTCGAGCTTCTCCTCTGATTTGTGGCGTGCGCCTTGATGCTGTCACACAAAGCGGAGGGACCTACAGTTTTACGCCGACTCCGAACGGCAATTGTATTTTTATGAGAAGCTGTTTTTCATGGCAGAAATACACTCGGAGGTTTGCCATTGCACGCCGAGGGACGACCGCTGTTAAGAAAAAACCGTTTTTCTAGATTTTTTGCGATGTTGCTTTGACCAGGGTTTGAACACAGGCGTTGCGGAGTGGAAGCGCGCACTGCTTACCACTATACCACAGCGGTCGACAAATACACTAAATAAAGAACCGACAATGTTGGCGCAAGGGAATCGGAAATAAATGTAGTTCATTCGGTGAATGCCAATCACAGCGGTCCTTTTACAATTTGGTGTAAAGTGAGAGAAAATTTTTTGTTCAGCGATGTTCAGCCAATCAAAGCAGACATTTGCACCGAAAAATGCTTTTACAAAGAAAATCTTTGTTTGAGAAATTTTTAGGGGCAGGCAATAAAATATATGTATTTTAATTTCAATATGAATATTTTAAATCAAATAAAAATCCCCATCAAATCCCCACATCGCCAAACGGAAAAATCTATCCCCAAATTTTTTCAGAAATCCCCAAAATGGGGCGAAATCCGCACATCTGGCACCACTGTTGTTGCTGAAAGCCATTTCATTTGTTGCTGAAGGCATGTTTGATGGGTTGCCGAAGTCATGATACTTAATTTCAAAAACAATTCAACGACATTTGCTTGTTTGAAATGAAGCATTGATATGTAAATACAAACATACATACATACGTATGTATAAAGAGTAAAATTGAATGGTAGACGCGCTATAAATACGTACTTACATACGAGACCACGATTCAATAGTACAAGGATTCTCAACACTTTAGCCTAATTTTTAAGAATTCGAATAATCATTTATGAAACTTGAATACATTTTCTGGACACACTCTACAAGACCTTTTCAACGATACCTCAAACATGTAGATTGGACGATGTCTGTGAAGTTGGCATACGGTATGACGCAGAATGGAAAAAAAGTTGTTCTGAGTAGCCTTAAAATAGTTCTAGAATTCTTGAAAAGGAAAAAAAAGTTCTGGATATTTTCACAAAAAAAAATTGATTTGAAAATTGGGTATACCAGATTCGCGCAGCATACGACATGTGGCAAAAAGGCAAATAAAAAGTTGTCCTGAGCAGCTTTCCAATAGTTTTAGAGTTCCTGAAAAGGAAAAAAAAGTTCTGCAAAATTACGCCAAAAAACACTTTTTTCGAAAAAGTCGAAAAAGTTAAATTTTTGAAAAAAAATAAAAAATTAATTTTTTTTTAATATTTTTATTGAGCTTTGTACCACGATTGTTTATTAGGAAAAATTGAAAAAGCAACAAAGTCTAAGCGGTAGAAGTTATAGCACTATTTCGGAGATCACCACATCTCCTCATCAGACTTCTTTTTTCTAGACTTCAGCAGGAATCGAACCTGCGAATTCGATGTTCAAAGTCAGAAGCGTTAACCACTGAGCTATAAATATATAAAAAATTAAATCTGTTCTGAGTAGCTTTTCAATAGTTCTAGAGTTCCTGGGAAGGAGAGGGAAAGTTCTGCAAAATGACGCCGAAAAAACATTTTTTTCCAAACAGTGGAAAAAGTAAAATTAAAAAAAAAAATTAAATATGTTCTGAGTAGCTTTTTATATGTTCTGGAGTTCCTGAGAAATTACGCCGAAAAAACAATTTTTTCGAAAAAGTCGAAAAAGTTAAATTTTTGAAAAAAATAAAAAATTTAATCTGTACTGAGTAGCTCTTCAACAGTTCTAGAGTTCCTGAGGAGGAGAAAGAAAGTTCTGCAAAATTACGCCGAAAAAAACACTTTTTTCGAAAAAGTCGAACAAGTTAAATTTCTGAAAAAAAAAATTTAATCTGTTCTGAGTAGCTTTTCAATAGTTGTAGAGTTCCTGAGAAGGAGAAAGAAAGTTCTGCAAAACTACGCCGAAACAAGCACTTTTTTCGAAAAAGTCGAAATAGTTTAATTTTTGAAAAAAATAAAAAATTAAATCTGTTCTGAGTAGCTTTTCAATAGTTGTAGAGTTCCTGAGAAGGAGAAAGAAAGTTCTGCAAAATTACGCCGAAAAAACAATTTTTTCCAAAAAGTGGAAAAAGTAAAATTTTGAAAAAAAAATTAAATGTGTTCGCAGTAGTTTTTCGATAGTTCTAGAGTTCCTGAGAAGGATTAAAAAAGTTCTGCAAAATTACGCCGAAAAAACATTTTTTCCAAAAAGTGGAATATATAAAATTTTTGAAAAAAATAAAAAATTTAATCCGTTCTGAAGAGCTCTTCAATAGTTCTAGAGTTCCTGAGAAGGAGAAAGAAAGTTCTGAAAAACTACGCCGAAAAAACACTTTTTTCCGAAAAAGTCGAAAAAGTTAACTTTTTGAAAAAAATAAAAAATTAGATCTGTTCTGAGTAGCTTTTNTAGCTTTTCAACAGTTCTAGAGTTCCTGAGAAGGAGAAAGAAAGTTCTGCAAAATTAGGCCGAAAAAACATTTTTTTCGAAAAAGTCGAAAAAGCTAAATTTTGCAAAAGTTCTATAGTTCTTGAAAAGAAAAACCATTTCTGCGAAATTACGGAAAAAAATGTTTATTCAAAAAATTATACTTCACAGTTCATTATGTTTAATTTCAGAATTTGTATTCTTTTATATACACAACCATACTTGGGCTAACGATTTCGCTTTCTTCAACATGAGATATTTTTTTTTTCATATCATCGTACCGGTACTAACCTTGGCCATTATAGGTGAAGGCCACGTAGTGCCATCATGTGCGAGAGTAGTGTACAAGGCCTTTCAAATCATATACATATATATATATTTCGGCGTAATTTTGCAGAACTTTCTTTCTCCTTCTCAGGAACTCTAGAACTATTGAAAAGCTGCTCAGAACAACTTTTTATTTGCCTTTTTGCCACATGTCGTACGCTGTGTGAATCTGGCATACCCAATTTTCAAATCAGAACTTTTTTCCCCTTTTCAAGAACTCTAGAACTATTGAAAAGCTGCTCAGAACAACTTTTTATTTGCCTTTTTGCCACATGTCGTACGCTGTGTGAATCTGGCATACCCAATTTTCAAATCAGAACTTTTTTCCCCTTTTCAAGAACTCTAGAACTATTGAAAAGCTGCTCAGAACAACTTTTTATTTGCCTTTTTGCCACATGTCGTACGCTGTGTGAATCTGGCATACCCAATTTTCAAATCAGAACTTTTTTCCCCTTTTCAAGAACTCTAGAACTATTGGAAGGCTACTCAGAACAACTTTTTTCTCGTTTTGCGTCATACCGTATGCCAACTTCCCAGACATGATTGGACGTCTGCATAAAAACTTCCAAATCTCGTGTATATACATATAAGCGAGTCATTTCAGCATGCTACTGAAGCTGCTTTCGTCACTCGCGCGCACTGCCGGGCTCTGTGATACAACAATTTGAGTTATGAATTTTTTTTACACCGAAGTTGAGTAAAAAGAGTACATTAAAAATTTAGAAATTTTTTAAATTTTATCTAGAATTTTTTTGAGTATCTTCTTCTTCTTTTTTGGCGCTGTAACCGCCTAAGCGATTTTGGCCGAGTTCAGCAAAGCACGCCAGTCGTTTCTCTTCTGTGCCAACTGACGCCAATTGGAAACGCCAAGTGAAGCCAAGTCCTTCTCCACCTGATCTTTCCATCGCAATGGGGGCCTCCCTCTTCCTCTGCTACCACCAGCGGGTTCCGAGTTGAATACTTTCAGAGCTGGAGCGTCGGTGTCCATTCGAACGACATGACCAAGCCAGCGGAGCCGCTGTATTTTAATTCGCTGCACTATGTCCATATCGTTGTAAAGCTCATACAGCTCATCGTTCCATCGTCTGCGGTACTCGCCGTCGCCAACGCGTAAAGGACCGTAAATCTTCCGCAAAATCTTTCTCTCAAACACCCCAAGAGCCGCCTCATCGGATGTTGTCATTGTCCATGCTTCTGCGCCATATACCAGCACGGGCATGATGAGTGACTTATAGAGCGTGGTTTTCGTACGTCGAGAGAGGACTTTACTCCTGAATTGCCTACTCAGTCCAAAGTAGCACTTGTTGGCAAGAGTGATTCTACGTTGGATTTCAATGCTGACATTATTATCGGTGTTAATGCTGGTTCCCAAGTAAACGAAATTCTCTACTTTCTCGAAATTGTAACTGTCAACAGTGACGTGGGTGCCAAGGCGCGAATGTGCTGACTGTTTGTTTGATGACAGGAGATACTTCGTCTTGTCCTCGTTTACCACCAGACCCATGCGCTTTGCTTCCCTATCCAACTTGGAAAAGGCAGAACAGACTTCGCGGTTTTTGTTACCGATGATGTCGATGTCATCGGCATAAGCCAGCAATTGCACGCTCTTGTAGTAAATTGTTCCTGAGCGGTTCAGTTCTGCAGCTCTTATTATCTTCTCCAACATCAGATTAAAGAAGTCACATGAAAGGGAGTCGCCCTGTCTGAAACCCCGTTTTGTGGCGAACGGCTCGGAGAGGTCTTTTCCAATTCTGACGGAGCTGGTGGTATTGCTCAACGTCATTTTACACAGCCGTATGAGTTTTGAGGGGATGCCAAATTCAGACATAGCGGCGTATAGGCAACTCCTTTTAGTGCTGTCAAAAGCGGCTTTAAAGTCGACAAATAGGTGGTGAGTGTCGATCCTTTTCTCGCGGGTCTTTTCCAAGATTTGGCGTATTGTGAATACCTGGTCTATGGTGGATTTGCCAGGTCTAAAGCCACACTGATAAGGCCCAATCAGTTCATTGACGGTGGGCTTCAGTCTTTCACACAATACGCTCGATAAGACCTTGTAACCTATGCTTAGAAGGCTGATCCCGCGGTAGTTGGCGCGAATGGCGGGGTCACCTTTCTTGTGGATTGGGCAGAGCACACTTAAATTCCAGTCGTCGGGCATGCGTTCATCTGACCATATTCTGCACAAGAGTTGATGCATGCACCTTATCAACTCCTCGCCGCCGTACTTGAATAGCTCAGCTGGCAGGCTGTCAGCTCCAGCGGCTTTGTTGTTTTTCAGCCGCGTTATTGCTATACGTACCTCGTCATAGTCAGGCGGTGGAACGTCGATTCCGTCATCATCGACTGCGGGCTCGGGTTCTTCTTCTCCACAACTTTCCGTGCTGCTACCATTTAGTAGGGCGGAAAAGTGTTCCCTCCATAATTTAAGTACGCTCTGGACATCAGTTACTAGGTCGCCATTATTGTTCTTACAGGAGTGCGCCCCGGTCTTTAAACCTTCCGTAAGTCGCCTAACTCTCTGGTAAAATTTTCGGGCATTCCTCCTGTCGGCCAGCATTTCAAGCTCTTCGCACTCACGTATTTCTGCCTCTCTCTTCTTGTTGCGGCAAATACGTCTCGCTTCCCTCTTCAGATCCCTATAGCGGTCCCACATAGCGCGCGTTGCGCCCGATCGCAGCGTGGCCCTGTAGGCGGCATCTTTTTTCTCTGCAGCTTCCTGACACTCCTCATCGTACCAGTTGTTCTTTCGGGCTCGCTGAAATCCGACTACTTCTTCGGCGGCGGTACTTAATGAGCGGGAAATGTGGTTCCACTGCTCGCATATGTCGGTTTGTTGAAGAGTGCTCTCTGAGAGCAGGTGTGAGAGTCGAGTAGCGAAAGCGCTGGCTGTCTGTTGTGATTGCAGCTTTTCGACGTTAAGCTTTCCTTGCATATTTGGGCGCACATTTTTTGCTGCACATAGGCGGGTGCGTATCTTGGCTGCAACAAGATAGTGGTCCGAGTCGATGTTTGGGCCTCGGAGTGTGCGTACGTCTAAAACACTGGAAGCGTGCCTTCCGTCTATCACAACATGATCGATTTGGTTTCTCGTTTTTCGATCCGGAGACAGCCAGGTAGCTTGATGCATCTTTTTATGCTTGAACCTAGTACTGCATACTACCATGTTTCGGGCCCCGGCGAAGTCGATCAGCCTCAATCCGTTGTCGGACGTTTCGTCGTGGAGGCTGAATTTTCCGACGGTGGTTCCAAAGATCCCTTCTTTGCCCACCCTGGCATTGAAGTCGCCAAGCACGATTTTGATATCATGACGGGGGCAGCGCTCGTACGTGCGCTCCAAGCGCTCATAGAAGAGATCCTTGGATGCCTCATCCTTCTCTTCCGTCGGGGCATGGGCGCAGATGAGCGAGATGTTGAAGAATCTCGCTTTGACGCGGATTGTGGCTAGACGCTCGTCCACCGGGGTGAACGACAGTACTCGGCGACGGAGTCTCTCTCCCACCACAAATCCAACTCCGAATTTGCGCTCCTTTACATGGCAGCTGTAGTAGACGTCGCAAGGCCCCAGACATTGCTTGCCTTGCCCCGTCCAACGCATTTCTTGGATGGCGGTGATGTCAGCTTTTGTCCTTACGAGGACATCAACCAGCCGGGCAGAGGCACCTTCCCCATTAAGGGTCCGGACATTCCAGGTGCATGCCCTCAAATCGTAGTCCTTTAAACATTTGCCGTGGTCGTCATCATAAGGGGGGGTCTCATCCGAGGCTTTGCCTTGCTTCTTCACTGGAAGTGGTTTTTACGTGGCGGGTCCCAAGCCCAGCGCACAACCCATTGCTGGGACGGGGGTGGTTTCGCAACCAAATACACGTTTATATAGCGAGCCGCTTGCTCCAAGCAGACACCCGCTTGCAGCCGCACCTACTGGTGAACAGACGCTGCAGACTTCAGTGAGCCCTTAAACCGAATAAGTCAGAGTGGCCCCACCGAAGCTCCCTCTCTTTCTGCCGTGACCCAAGGCTCCACTCGGATTGGTTACCGCATCTCGCACATGGGTTGCTCACGTTGCCCAGAGTGCGCGAACGAGGACGCAAGAGTCGGGATTGAGTATAGCCATGCAACTGTAACTTTTTTTTATTAAATTTTAGTATAACAAGTGCAAGTTTTAAGCTATTGCAAAACTGGCGCTAAGTTTTTTAATTTTCTTTAAAAACGGTTTTGCGCATTTTCTTCCAAAAGAAAATTGAGCAAAAAGCCGTCAGCATAAAATATTTTAAATCAACGTAATTTTGCAGTAGCTTAAAACTTGCACTTTATTATACTAAAACTTAATGGACTACAAGACTGTATACACAATAAAATTCTAAAAAAAAAAAAGTTGTAAATTTTTAATGTGCATACTCATTTTACTCAACTTCGGTGTAAAAAATATTCATAATTAAAATTATTGTAGAGTGCATCCCATAATACTATTTTTAAATTCTGCGCAATATTCAGAGCCACCATTGTGATTTCTTTTTTTAATTTTTTTTTGAGATGGCATATTTTAAAAACTATTTTTTTTTATCAAGAAATGTATGTGAAAAATTAAAAAAAAATGTTTAAAATATTTCTTTTCATAGACAATTTTGATGTGTGTATGTGTGAGTTTTTCAAATATTTTCCTAGCCCCGTTCTCGTGATATTTGACAAAAAAAATAATATAGGTCTAATCAAACAGTAAAATCTGCATACTCAGAATTTTAAATACACCCTCAAACCCTGGGCTTAAGGTCGAAAACCGCGTTTTTCATAGGTTGAATCATATTTATATTTGCTCGTAACTTTATTTCTGTTTACCCGCTGAAAAATACGTATATACAGGGTGTACCAGAAGTAACCAGCCAAACTTGAGGAGAAGGTAGGTGGGGGGTGAGCTCCCTGATAAGCAAACATTTTTCAGATAAAAGTGTAACCGTTTTTGATATTTAATTTTTTTTAATTAAAAAAATCGTGCCTTTTCATGTATTTTATTTAACTGCATCTACAAACAAGGCTATACTTAGAAAATTTTTTATGTAAAATACTTCCAGATATTTGCTTCTCCATACTCAAATGCAATGTAGTTAAAATATACCAAGGAACCATCATAAAATAAGGACTATTTTGGGGTTTTTAACTTTTTGATATTTTCTTCCTCAAATTTGATTATCTCTTACCTTGTTTATACCTAGGCAAGAGCCGCACTAACAAAAAGCTGATTTGACCCAACACGTATTTCTTTCAAGCATTTATACCTAGGTCTTTATAGCGCACTCCCTGAAACCGTATTCAAAAGTAAACAAAATTTATTATTTTTATTCGATATTTCCTTGATAATTAATTTGCGCGGTAGACCGAAATAGGAATCGAACAAGAATTCTAATTTGTTATAATAATAATTCAAATTTAAAACGGACTCTATAAAGAAAAACAGCCTTTTTTCACTCCGCGTCAAATGAATGATGTGTTTATACCAATTTTCTAACCGATGTGAGGAATAAAGAGCGATTTGAGAATAAATTCGAGCCAATACACTTTTGAATTTCTGTGCGTATTGAATGTTGGCTTATGCTTCCGTTTTGAATCCCAGCGAACTGGATCAAAGCGCTTTATGTGTCGGTATAAACAAGGTATCTGGTGAGAAAAAAATGTACTGAGCTATAACTTTACGCTAGATAAAAAAATTGCTCATTTAATAAAGATTTCAGAAAGGTGCCGCCCTTACTGTTTCGAATAGAAAAAAAGTTATAGCCGCTTTTGTGGGCTAGACACGCTAGAATGTATTTAATAGATTTAAATTTAAGTTGCTCTTGTTACCGACCAATGACATGCTAAATAGTACAAAGGTACATTATTACCTGCTCCTGACATTATTTTATGTTACTTACCGGAGTTCGGATTAGAGTCTATAACAAGGGCTATATCTATCAATATTTTTGGTGAAGGATGGGTTCACGTGAAATAAAATATACATGAGTTGTTTGAAGAAAAATTTATTCATTTATTGATAAAATATGCTTAAATTGGAGACCTTCTACTCTAGCTCGGCACATTTTAAGAAAAAACGCTTTTAGAGATCTTAAACTCAATTGGGCTATCTCAGCAGCAGCTCCATTTATTTGTTCCCGCAAATGCACTTCGTTTTGAATTTTTTTTGAATAAATTTTGTCCTTAAGACCGCCCCAGTAGAAAAAATCTAATGGATTCAGGTCTGGCAATCGAGCGGGCCACGTAATTGGCCCGTATCGTTCAATCCATCGGCGAGGATAAGTTTCGTCTAAATGAGCTCTTACTTCACGCCCGTAGTGAGCAGGGCACCCGTAATTTTGCAGCCATAGTCTTCGCCGCANATTGGCCCGTATCGTCCAATCCATCGGCGAGGATAAGTTTCGTCTAAATGAGCTCTTACTTCACGCCCGTAGTGAGCAGGGCACCCGTAATTTTGCAGCCATAGTCTTCGCCGCAGGTTTAATGGTACATCTTCTTAAAGAGTTGAAAGCCGTTCCTGAAGGAACTTTAAATAACTGTGGGAGTTGAGCGTTGGCGGCAGTTCCACAGGTCCCAATATCTGACAATTAAAAATACCGCACCATAAATCTCTTTCTGCCGTGACCCAAGGCTCCACTCGGATTGGTTACCGCATCTCGCACATGGGTTGCTCACGTTGCCCAGAGTGCGCGAACGAGGACGCAAGAGTCGGGATTGAGTATAGCCATGCAACTGTAACTTTTTTTTATTAAATTTTAGTATAACAAGTGCAAGTTTTAAGCATTGCAAAACTGGCGCTAAGTTTTTTAATTTTCTTTAAAAACGGTTTTGCGCATTTTCTTCCAAAAGAAAATTGAGCAAAAAGCCGTCAGCATAAAATATTTTAAATCAACGTAATTTTGCAGTAGCTTAAAACTTGCACTTTATTATACTAAAACTTAATGGACAACAAGACTGTATACACAATAAAATTCTAAAAAAAAAAAAGTTGTAAATTTTTAATGTGCATACTCATTTTACTCAACTTCGGTGTAAAAAATATTCATAATTAAAATTATTGTAGAGTGCATCCCATAATACTATTTTTAAATCTGCGCAATATTCAGAGCCACCATTGTGATTTCTTTTTTTAATTTTTTTTTGAGATGGCATATTTTAAAAACTATTTTTTTTTATCAAGAAATGTATGTGAAAAATTAAAAAAAAATGTTTAAAATATTTCTTTTCATAGACAATTTTGATGTGTGTATGTGTGAGTTTTTCAAATATTTTCCTAGCCCCGTTCTCGTGATATTTGACAAAAAAAATAATATAGGTCTAATCAAACAGTAAAATCTGCATACTCAGAATTTTAAATACACCCTCAAACCCTGGGCTTAAGGTCGAAAACCGCGTTTTTCATAGGTTGAATCATATTTATATTTGCTCGTAACTTTATTTCTGTTTACCCGCTGAAAAATACGTATATACAGGGTGTACCAGAAGTAACCAGCCAAACTTGAGGAGAAGGTAGGTGGGGGGTGAGCTCCCTGATAAGCAAACATTTTTCAGATAAAAGTGTAACCGTTTTTGATATTTAATTTTTTTTAATTAAAAAAATCGTGCCTTTTCATGTATTTTATTTAACTGCATCTACAAACAAGGCTATACTTAGAAAATTTTTTATGTAAAATACTTCCAGATATTTGCTTCTCCATACTCAAATGCAATGTAGTTAAAATATACCAAGGAACCATCATAAAATAAGGACTATTTTGGGGTTTTTAACTTTTTGATATTTTCTTCCTCAAATTTGATTATCTCTTACCTTGTTTATACCTAGGCAAGAGCCGCACTAACAAAAAGCTGATTTGACCCAACACGTATTTCTTTCAAGCATTTATACCTAGGTCTTTATAGCGCACTCCCTGAAACCGTATTCAAAAGTAAACAAAATTTATTATTTTTATTCGATATTTCCTTGATAATTAATTTGCGCGGTAGACCGAAATAGGAATCGAACAAGAATTCTAATTTGTTATAATAATAATTCAAATTTAAAACGGACTCTATAAAGAAAAACAGCCTTTTTTCACTCCGCGTCAAATGAATGATGTGTTTATACCAATTTTCTAACCGATGTGAGGAATAAAGAGCGATTTGAGAATAAATTCGAGCCAATACACTTTTGAATTTCTGTGCGTATTGAATGTTGGCTTATGCTTCCGTTTTGAATCCCAGCGAACTGGATCAAAGCGCTTTATGTGTCGGTATAAACAAGGTATCTGGTGAGAAAAAAATGTACTGAGCTATAACTTTACGCTAGATAAAAAAATTGCTCATTTAATAAAGATTTCAGAAAGGTGCCGCCCTTACTGTTTCGAATAGAAAAAAAGTTATAGCCGCTTTTGTGGGCTAGACACGCTAGAATGTATTTAATAGATTTAAATTTAAGTTGCTCTTGTTACCGACCAATGACATGCTAAATAGTACAAAGGTACATTATTACCTGCTCCTGACATTATTTTATGTTACTTACCGGAGTTCGGATTAGAGTCTATAACAAGGGCTATATCTATCAATATTTTTGGTGAAGGATGGGTTCACGTGAAATAAAATATACATGAGTTGTTTGAAGAAAAATTTATTCATTTATTGATAAAATATGCTTAAATTGGAGACCTTCTACTCTAGCTCGGCACATTTTAAGAAAAAACGCTTTTAGAGATCTTAAACTCAATTGGGCTATCTCAGCAGCAGCTCCATTTATTTGTTCCCGCAAATGCACTTCGTTTTGAATTTTTTTTGAATAAATTTTGTCCTTAAGACCGCCCCAGTAGAAAAAATCTAATGGATTCAGGTCTGGCAATCGAGCGGGCCACGTAATTGGCCCGTATCGTTCAATCCATCGGCGAGGATAAGTTTCGTCTAAATGAGCTCTTACTTCACGCCCGTAGTGAGCAGGGCACCCGTAATTTTGCA
>NW_016157943.1:157239-180649 GCF_001687245.7 Rhagoletis zephyria
GCCATAGTCTTCGCCGCAGGTTTAAGGGTACATCTTCCAAAAGAGTTGGAAGCCGTTCCTGAAGGAACTCTAAATAACTGTGAGAGTTGAGCGTTGGCGGCAGT
This sequence comes from Rhagoletis zephyria, assembly GCF_001687245.7. Classification (NCBI taxonomy): domain Eukaryota; kingdom Metazoa; phylum Arthropoda; class Insecta; order Diptera; family Tephritidae; genus Rhagoletis; species Rhagoletis zephyria. The sequence continues at coordinate 157,344 of NW_016157943.1, forward strand.
TCCACAGGTCCCAATATCTGACAATTAAAAATACCGCACCATAAATATATTTTGTACTGATACTGCGAACGATCGTATCTCATTTCGTGAGGATTGTCTATCTGCCAACTGTGAAGGTTATGTAAATTAATATAACCATCACATTTGCATGATGATTCATCGCTCCAAATTATTTTATTAAAAAAGTTGGGGTCTGAATCATGCATTCGCAACATTTCACTGCAAAATCTAACCCTCGACAGGTAATCTCTCTCTTGTAGAGCCTGAACACGTTGAGTATGGTAGGGATGGTATTTTAAAGCTTTGTGAACTGTAGTTTTTGGTATTCCAGTCCGTCCTTCCATCATTCTCCCTGAAGTCGATGGACCTAGTTCCACTTCCTCTAACACAACGTTAACATCTACCGTTGCAGGACGTCCTGTCTCGCCGCCACGCCTTCCAGGTATGTGACCTTAAAAAAGTTAAAAATGATAGTTAAAAGAAGAATTTCTTCAAACATAAAGGTGTAAAAATCACCTACCTTCATATACTTCTCAATGGGTCCGGGCGAATACTTCACGACCCGGATGCCGACGATTTGGGTATCGCTCTGCATAGAGTCTTTGAGCAGCTCTGGCACTACAGCAAGCTTCACCGTAAATTAGGTGAATATCCGCATATTGATGCGACGTACACTGCGTGTTCTCTGTCATAGTATTAATAATACAATGTTCGAAGGGTCTAATTTCACAAAATCCACTTTCATTATTTCCGGTAAGTAACACAAAATAATAAGGGTATTTATCAAACTGTATAAATGCATTGTAAACCGTATAAACTTATAATTGTGTAAACCTTATAAATGACCTGTCAAAATTTGTATGGAATTTCGTTAACACATTTCTGATAAATTTCTCCAGCGATTTCACTGAATAAACTTGAGAAACTGAAGCCAATGCAACTCTGTCGCAACTCTAGATATGTTTTCTTGGGCAATAATCGGGATCCGCATAAAAAGTTTGCACGCAAATTCAACAACAACGATATGATCCTGATAGAGATCTGGTTCACTTATTATCGGTTCTGTTTGTTTTGTTTCACTGATAGTTTGGCCGCAAAGTTTGGTAGCAGTGACAAATGAATTCATACATAAACAGATATTCTGCCATTGTTTCTTTTAACTTGCTTAAAATAAATTGCCTTTATGTTATATGTATATCTATATATAAATACGCCACAAGAAAGTTTTGCTATCCCTTTTTTGAAGGCACCGTTCGCTCGATTTTAATAACACATACACCGATTTAAAGGATATAATTTCCTCTAATCCAGAAATGTTAATCCCGATACATAGGGGGCGTGGCATCTGACATATAGACTAAAATGTGAAAACCACTATATCTCTAAAGCCAATTATACTGGGGAACTGAAACTTAGCACAGATGCATAGATTGTAACTACCCTACTTACGGTGAAAAATTGTAGGTACTGCAATTCTCATATCGCTTATCTCTGGAACCGCTTATGCTGACGTCCTGAAACTTGACACAGCAACATATGTTGTCAATACCGTACTTACGGCGAAATATGGTAGATTTTGGAAAAGGAGCGTGGCACCGCCCACACAAACTGAAATTCTCATATCGCTTATCTCTGGAACCACTTATGCTAACGTCCTGAAATTTGACACAGCTATTTATGAAATCAATAACGTACTTATGGCGAAAAGTGGTACATAGTGGGAAAGGGGCGTGGCGCCGCCCATACAAACTGAAATTCTCATATCTCTTAACTCTGGAACCGCTTATGCTGACGTCCTGAAATTTGACACAGCAACATGTTGTCAATACCGTACTTACGGCGAAGAGTGGTAAATTTTGGAAAAGGGGGCGTGGCACCGCCCATACAATCGGTTATCTCTGGAACCACTTTCTATAAGTTAATGGAATTTTATACACCTAAATTTATACACATATAAAATCGCAAGAATCATTCAATTGGGAACCATTTTCTACCAGATTTTAAAATCGCATTGAATGATTGTTGTTTTGTGCAAAAATTTTTAGAAGGATGAGGGTGTTTGTCTTCGGATAGATGGCGCAGGGATTGAGAGCTATCCTAAAAATCTTATTTATGATCAGATTTTTTTCACTTTTAGAACATTTTTTACTAACATAAAATTTGGTGTAACTTGGTAGCCCAGTCGTGTGATGAAAAAATATTGGGCTTTGGCCCAGTCTTGACAAAAACCCGTGTGAAACCGCCGTTAGAGAACGAAATATTATCTTTTGTTGTAGACCTTCAAGATACTTTCTCAACCGTTAACGATTCCGATGAAAAAAAAAGAAAGAGTTTATGCAGATGAGAGCAATTTAGTTTTTAACCACCAAGAGGCTCTCAGACAAATATATTCGAAAAACTTATTTACAGTCTAAATTGGTATATGTTTGAAATATTAGGCAGAGATGAACATTTCATCTATACATGCAAATACATATGCATATTTTTTATAAATGAAAATAGGGGTTCCTTTTTTGGTCTAATTTCAAAAGCTACTAAATAAATTTTGAGGGGACTTGGTAAAATTTGCATTAATCAATCCGGTATTAACGTTCATAGCTCGATTTTAAGTGTTCCTGTAAATTCGCTATAAATTATGCTGGTGGACTTCAAAATAGTAATTCGCAGAAAAGAGTTAGTATTGGTGACAGGTAAAATTCAAAAGTATATGAAAAAAGATGTCGAATTTCGACAGCTGGGCTATACTAGTTTATTTAAATATATATTAACTCGTAAATATATTTTTTCCCATTTAGTGAGTTAGTTTCTAAAATTTCTTTATCCTCGTGCTAGTAGTATAAAGTTAGTGATACTGTGCTCTATAACCAAAGAAAACACGACTATTGTCGCATGTGTAACCGAAAAGAAAGTATGGGTCGTTCATGTAACAGAGTGCGTAAACTTATAAGATTATCTGTTCGATAAAGTTATCGGTTTAGATGAATACCCCTAATGTCAGGAGCAAGTAATAATGTAGCTTTGTACTATTTAGCATAATGTTGGGCAGTATCGATACCAAAAGTACTCAGAACTCGATTCTCAAAAGGATCGACAACACTCGATGTTTAAAAGTATCGATACTGAGTACTCCAAAGTGCTCAGTACTCACAAAAGAACTCGAAAGTACTCAGAACCTAAAAGAACTCAAAAGTACTCAGAACTTACAACAACTCGAAAGTACTCAGTACTCAAAAATTCTCCGTTCAAATCATCACTTAGATACATGTAATCAGGATACTTAAAAGTACTGAACAGACACTAAAAAGTACTGAGTTTTATTTACATTTACCGGTATTTAGAAATGATTGTACTCAATTTCAATAGTTTTCAAGTTGCCATTTATTTGACGTAATTTGTGATTAATATTATTGATTGAATAAAGTGCTGCCAGCTTGTGAGATTTCTACACTAATCATTGAAATGTTACCTACAAGTGCATATTTAAAGAAAGTACTCAGTACTCTGAAAAATACCCGATCCTTAAAAGTATCGATACCAAAGAACTCGATCCTCAAAAGTACTCGATACTTCCCAACACTAATTTAGCATGTCATTGGTCGGTAACAAGACCAACTTAAATTTAAATCGATTAAATACATTCTAGCGTGTTTCAGTCCTTTACCCACAAAAGCGGCTATAACTTTTTTTCTATTCGAAATAGTAAGAGTGGCACCTTTCTGAAATATCTATTAAATGAGCAATTTCTTTATGTAATGTAAAGTTATAGCTCATTATTTTTTTTTTCACCAGAGATAGTCAAAGTTGGGGGAAAAAATATCAAAAAGTTAAAAATCGCAATATAGTCCTAATTTTATAATGGTTCCTTAATATATTTTAACTACATTGCATTTGAGTATGGAGAAGCAACTATCTGTAAGTATTTTACATAAAAAATTTACTAAGTATAGCCTTGTTTGTAGATGCAGTTAAAGAAAATACATGAAAAGGCACGATTTTTCTTTAATTCAAAAAAATTTAAATATTTGAAAATCGGGGACACTTTTACCTGAAAATTTTTTGCTTATCAGGGAGCTCACTACACCACCTGCCTTCTCCTCAAGTTTGGCAGGATACTTCTGGGACACCCTGTATGTATGTGATATAAAATAAAAAATGTCGCTGTTTACAACAATGTATAAATTGTTAGTTGATGTTAAGAAATGGTGGAGGAATCTTACAGAGTATACGAAAACTTTTAATATTTTGAATTTTTTCATTTTAGATTACCACCCTTATTCTAGAACCCGAATTTTCGTAATTCGTAACTCGTAGCTATGCTACGAAAAACGAAAAATCGACATGCTGCAACCCTTGCGGAAAAATGTGCAGCAATGCCAGGTATCAGTTGTTTTTCGAACTCAGCTGTATAAAGGAAAACAAAGTGGAAAGGAATTTAAAAAAACACTCATCATGTGCTTGTTTATAGTAAAATTGATTGATTTTAAATAGTTTGAGGCAAATTAGCGATTGTGATGCATTTGCAGGTATAGCACGGAGTAAGAGCGCGCTATGGCAATGGACTCACAAAGGTATGCGGAGCTGCCGGGCATACTAACCATGGACGCATTTATGTCAGCTTCTGGTTGAATTGTTCAACCACAAGCCAAAACTCCTCCCATGCCTGAAGAACTGATTCCCAATCTAGTTAATGCAATAACAGCTTCTACCAAGCCATTGAAAACATGCATTTTGTTAGGTCCACCACCTGTTGCGCTTGCTTCTGCCTTCGGCCGCGCTTAGGGATTATAACTCTTACTAAAGCTGGGATCACACGATTTGTACATTTGGCTAAAAATTTGTCAAATTCATAGACAAATCATGTGAACGCTAAATTATATTTGTCATTTATCAGAAGTGCCAAATATTTGCCTTCTTGTGGCAAATGAAAAACAACCCTGGCGGCCAAATCGTGTGAACGCAATGCTGCTACATAAGCCAAATAAAAATTACGCAAATTACAAAATATGTGATTTGCCACTTGATGACCAATGCCAGTGACAAATATACAAATATTGTTGAGCGGTACTGCCATTTCGAGCTTGTGAACCTTTGTATTTTTTTTTTGTAAAATTTTAATACTTAATCAAATATTCCTATCCGAAAACTACCGAAAAATATCACGTTATTTGAAAACAATAATTTTAAAATATTTGCTCAAACTGAACATTTGAAAACGGTGACAGGTAATAAGATCAACGGAAATAAGGTCAATTGACTTTACTTCCCACCCTGGTGCGAAATAAAGTCAATTGACATTATTACCATTTTAAAAACGAAGTAAAATGAATTGACATTATTTCTCTTTTAAACATTAAATTTGCTTAGCTTCGCGCTCGCGCTCGCGCCACGCGCCACGCGTACCCCGCGCGACCGGCGCGAACACCACGTCACGTTAGTTTTTGTGCAAATTGCAGATAGAGGGTATTAATGAATTCAAACCCTCGATATTTCACATTTTTATATTTGTAAGTTATTGGAAGCAGGGATCCCAACTTGGCTCAAACCGTGCCATTTGTTCCTATTTTACTTCAAATGGCACTTAATTTTTCAATTTGACACAAAATGCCAAAATGGCACTTTTGTAAAAAAATAACATTTCAATACATTTTTGTGAAATCCTTTGCTTGCACTTCTTTTTCTCAACTAAAATTTTCTAATTCATAAAGGCTATTCAACTGGTTTATCTTATTTTATCATTGCACTTTTGTTTTGAAAATGTGGCTTTATTTTATTGCTAAATGTGAATGATTAAAAGGAATTACACCTTTTTTGGACCTTTTATTTTTCTATTTGGGACATTTTGGCACTTTTTTATCCTCAATATGGCACCTCATAACTAAGGAGAGTTGGCAGCCCTGATTGGAAGATTTCTGCTGTGTTTTGAGGCAACAACTTGTCTGCAGTAAAAAAGCATATAATTTGTGTTTCAAAAGTGTGTGAAAACCAATCAATTAACTTATATGATCTCGGTTCCGATATTAAATAATCAATAATTGTTTATACACGCATTTTGGCACATTGGCTCGTTGAATGTGCCATCTAATAAATAGTGTCGTCGTTCTCCGTAGCTGCTTTTAAATAACTGCTGGCGGAGGCATGAATACAGTGTAAGAAAATTCTTTTTCTATAATTGTTTCCTTATAGAAAAGTTGGGTTCTTTTCCACCTTCCGAATTCGTTAAAAATATGCAAATTTAAAACACAGAATTCTTTCAGTGCTCCTCCGGGGTTTTTGGACATGGACTGTTTCTTCAATTTAATAGTGTTCGCTTTATTTTTGTAGAAACGAAAAATGTTTTGCAAGTTATCGATCATTTCTCCACTCTTTCTTCAAATATTTCTCGTATTCCAGCTGTGCGCAGGCGTTTAGTTTTTCGCATCGTGTTTTTACATATTCGTAATTTAAATTTTTTTTTAATAGAACCAATTGGTAGTAGTTCATGATTGTGTGTGGATTAATATCACAACACTGAGGATTTGGCAAAAGCCTTTTTCATCTATTAAAAAACAACACTTACGGGACAATGTTTATTGTAAGAACAACATTTTTTTCTATGAATCGACATACTTTAAGCATTGTTGACGCTATTTCCATTTTAATGAGGAAATAGCGTCAATGACTTTATTTCAAAATTTTTGTTGACTTTATTTCGCTTTTGAAAAGGTAATAATGTCAATTGACCTTATTTCGCACCAGGGTGGGGAATAAAGTCAATTGACCTTATTTCCATCGACCTTATTACCTGTCACCTTGAAAACATGTACATATATGTATTCGACAGTAGCTGAGTGTGCAGAGAAGCGTGCGACTATTTGTAAGCTTTCATGAGGTCCCAGGTTCTTATGCCGGCAGGAGAACATATTAAAAAGTATTTAAAAAAGTATAATTAATTTCTGAGTATAATTAACTATGAAAAAGCATATGTGAAGTTCAGAATGAAAAATTTCAGAAAACCAACCGGAAAAGTATTCGTTTCACAACCCTTCGTGGCACTTTACTATTCACCTTTCTTTCAGTTTTCGAATCTCTTTCGAAAGTTTTTGCTGGCTATACACATATACATACATGCATATGAGTAGTCCACTTGCAAAGTGCGCCATGTAAAATTTTTTCAATTTTTAGTTTTTGGTGGATTACGTACAAGTATTTAACCCTCTAGTAGGCTGAACCGCCTCCAGACGGTCGTTTACTAAATACATTTTTAGTGCACCTATAATAATTTTTTCCTATATTCGTAAGGCACGATCTTTAGACAAAAACCGTACCTTTACGGCGATGTAAATTTTAATCCGTTATGTCAATCCGTTTTATTTTAATCGGCAGTTGAATTACAGATTTTGAAAACACGGTTAAAATTAATTATTTCTTGCTATTTAGTAATTTCGTAATTAAAGAAATTTTTTCTTTTGAACAATTTTTTGATACCAAAAAATTCGGTGGATTTTGTTGGTAAAAGCACCGTATTTATAATTATGTCACCATTCGAAATGGGGAAAATTGCTTTCGAACACAGACCGTCTACAGACCGGCTTGCCGACATATAAAACCCCTGTTTTGCATTTTTGACCGTCTGCAGACGGGATTGCCGGTTCGTAGGTCAACATTGTGTAAGAGAAAGCTGAAAATATGTGTAAGTATATCGGCGAGCCCGTCTCCAGACGGTCTTGGTTTTTCTCCCCTGTAGGAAAAAGTTACTGTCACAGATCGAAATGGACATCATTTTTGGATTTCTCGTGCTAAATTCACCCATTCCTGAATTTTTCAACTCATAAAAAAATTGGCCTACTAGAGGGTTAAAGTAGTTTCATGTCCACTAACAACACAGTGCAAAATCTTTTTATATTCTGAAAAAATAGCATAAAATGTTAACTCTTCTTCCAAAAGTCGCTATCATACTTATTTATAAACTCTCAAAAGTATCCATCTTCTGATGAACTTAGAAAACTGCTTTAGGTCGTATAGAGTGTTAATGTTATCTTATGTCATGGTATGTTATGTTATAATTTTATAAGGCTCTTATTTATCCAAATTTTCCGGTAGTAATAAAAAAGATTCAATTTAAATGTTACTTGTTGTCGTAGTCGTTTTTTCAAATTTATGGATTTCTATTATAAAATCACAAAACGCTGTTTGCAAGTGGACTACTCATATCGTCGTAAAAAGTACAAAACCGCGTATCGTCATTCTGCAAAATCGTGTAACTGACATTTGCTGCCAAAAATTGGATTTGCTTACAGAAGCTGTTGGCTCAATCCTTATCCATTCGTCCTGAAATATACTATCCAGAAATGCGATTGCTTTATAAAAAGAGAACCAATTTGAAATATGAGTGTTTTTACTATCTAGATAATAATTTATGCAACCTCACATAGGCGGCTTTGCATTTTGTTGATACGCGATTTTGTACTTTAAACGACGATATACAGATTATTAAAGACGATCACAGCGCACGGCAGTGCGCGCGAGTGACGAAAGCAGCCACAGTAGCATGCTGAAATTACTCGCTTATATATACACGAGATTTAGAAGTTTTTATCCAGACGTCCAATCGACATGTTTGAGATATCGTTGGAAAGGTCTTACAGAGTGTGTCCAGAAAATGTATTCAGGCTTCATAAGCGATTAACCGGATTCTTAAAAATTAGGCTAAGGTATTGCGAAACAAAAAAAGTTTTTTTTGCTTTTGCCGGTTTAAGGGGGCATGTGGGCACACCCAACATATTTAGTGTCATTCTATAGGCCAATACCTTTCAAACGATACCTTACATATTAAGTTCTGGTCACTAGTTGGAAAGATATAGAGGTAAATGTGTTTTGGTCCGTGTCTCCACTACGAGATGCTTTGGTATGTATGTGGCGTCTGTACGTACCATCTTTGAATTTTTTTCAAACTTTCAGGAATTAAAGTACAAAAAAAACTAAGAAGGTTTTGTTCCAGGAGGTTTTGATTCGTAAGCCTTTGTGGGCGTGGCTGCTGCCTGAAATTCGAAAAAAGGCAATTTTTAAACTACCACTGAGGCCACACTACTCAGTCCATGTCATTGATGTGGATATCAGTAGAAGGATCTTCAGACAAGCTATCTAACGCTATCTTTTGTGTTTATGAAATATAAATATGTCATAACGTTATCGCCTGAAAACTAAAAATTATAGATTTCGAGAACTTTCTCAAAAACTGGTCAGTAGATTTTATTCTTAGTTTCCGCAAATCTAGCCCAAAACCGTAACTTTCATCTGGCATATAGCTTATATCTGGGAAAACTCTGGTTGTGGAGATATTACTATTCAAATTGAAAAAATGTCTCTCCTCAAAAGGGTCAAATGATTAAAAATTAACATACTCGTCTAATTTGGTTACTTTAAGGTATAAAAATAACATACTCAGTGCCCCGAAAAAAGTTCCCATTCCCCGATTGCCACAATCGAAATTCTCGGCAAATCGGGAAATTTCCCGCGAGTTGACAAGTTGAAGGATGCAGCTGTGCTAATCGCTTCGTACATGTCTTGGAACCCACAATTTGTGTGTATTTTAGAGTTTTCTTTTCAGTCATATGCCGAAATTGTAACCTTTTCCCCGTTTTAATTGCAGTTATGTACACAGTATTTAACTATGCTACATGTGTTTATCACCCGCACTAAACCTACCTATGAGGACGCGTACAATATTAGCTACAGTTGTACATAAATATGTGTGTATGAATGTATTTAGTTCACCCAATGTGCCGCTACTACTTACATACATATTCAATTTTAAACCGCGCTGGGACTACTACCTTTTTTAATTTTTTATAGTCTACTTTTTAAACCAGTCAATAGTTTTAAGCAATTTTTAATATATTCTGGTTTAAATTTTAGTCCAAAAAGTTGGTGGCCTAAAAATCAAACCAAAATGTTTTAATTCTAGTTTCTAGGTTTCATATATAGAAAATTTGGTTTAAAATCTAAACCGAAATAGAAAATGTTTGCACACACCGAAATGTGGTGTTGATTCAAACTCAACATATGAAAGCACATTTACATGCGTGGCTGTAGCTGAGTGTGCAAAGATGCTTGATACAATTGGTTGCTACAAAGGCTGTCCGGGTTCAATTCCCATAAGACGGAGCATGAAATTTTATTTTTATCTTTTATTCTTATTTATGTTTAAATTCTAAACCCAACATTAGAGTGGTCCAAAAAAATTAAGTTGGAATTTTAATGCCGGCACCCCCTAGGATTGTTCTATATCGAAAGAAATATACCCCTATTTTTTATTTTGAAATCAAAAAAATATTTAGGGGGTGCTCAAAGCGCTCAAAGTTTTCCATGTATTTTATATGGAGAAAAAACCATTTTTCGTAGAAATGGTATAAAACTCTTAAAAATCAATATTTTTCAATCGTAAAACTGTGGTTCTCTTCAGGAGACTTCCATTATTAATATCCAATTGTTTATTAACCATTTTTTATGACTAAAGATTTTTCCATTACATTTTCTAGGGGTTTGGAGGACCTATAAAATATAGTTACTATGAAATAATGGTTAGGGGGTGCCGGCATTAAAAATCCGACCTTATTTTTTACATACATTTTTGGACCACTTTACCCAACATAGGTGCTCTCTTTTTTTAATCTGTATATGTATGTAGTCCAAAAAGTTTAAAATTAAAACCGAAACTTTTAACCGTGCACTGAGCAAAACTACATTAGTTTAATAGCACGAGTGCAACATCGTACACGTGATAGAAGTAACACTTCTTAAAAAAAGCACATGTGTGAGCCACACACCCGGTAGAAATCTTAAACTACGAGACTATCAGACGAATACAGTTGTTTATTGTATCCAAAGTTGGTACCAAGTTGATAAGTTTTTATCATTTCTCATTGTTTAAGCGACTTACGTCCGCTTAAAACGAAACCATGTGCTGCATGGAACCCCNAGTTGATAAGTTTTTATCATTTCTCATTGTTTAAGCGACTTACGTCCGCTTAAAACGAAACCCTGTGCTGCATGGAACCCCATACTCAGCCCTGCGTGAGCACCGCTTTCGAACTTCCAGTGTTTCGTTTCGCCTCGTATAAATGCGCTGAGCGCACTTAATTTTGCCTTATTTTCATCAGAGAATCTAGCACAACCAACATGGGAGTTAACCATCAGCGTGGAAAACCACTAATCGCCATCTACAACGTTATTACTTCATAAACTTACTTATTTGATCAATTGAATTCATCCATTTAATACTATAAAATTTCTTTGCAATTCATTAGCAGTCCATACATATAAGTTTAAACCCTTTTCATATTCCTTGTAAATACCAAGCTACGTTGTATTAGTGTAAAAATACCATTTGCAATTGAATTCATTTAACTTACAATAAATACCTCTTGTTATCATACAAAAAGTGAACACTCATAATTTTCTTCTAATTTTAATTTTTTCGAATACAGACGATATGATCATTCTTTTTTGCTTTATTCCGTATACGAAAAATTATATGTTTCAATGGACACATCGCTTTGAATACTTAATTTAGATTTAGATAATATTTTTAGCAATTTAGTTGAGAAAAATAAAACATTTAGATTATTGTTTGTATTTTGGTCGATTTTAAATTTGCTACCCCAAAATAAATGATATCAAATAAAACACCTCTTTGAGGTAAAATTTTCGAGTGACGAAAGTTGAACTAGAAACACAAAATTTGTGATATCAATTTCGTGACGAAAATTATAAGCATTTTTTAACTGCCTTTGAAATGTACGGAAAATCTTTTTTTTATTTATTCGGAACGTTGCAAAATTGCGTCTACTGCTAGAAACACAAATAAGAACAGAACAGCGAATACGAGGTAGATTTCAGACCTTGTGTGGTAGATGTGCTCAAAAAAGCGGCAGATCTACAACAATGTGGTAGAAGTCCGATCACTGAAAGGAATCTTACAGAGTATATGCAAAATTTTAATTTTTAACATTTTTTCATTTTAAATTACGACGTGTCCGACTATTTTGTTTACCAGTATACATACAAAGGGTGCCCATTCTCAAGACAAATTAACCATTTATAAATGGTTGTAAACAACGAAATGTTTTCTCTTAAATGGCATATGTACGTATTTTCCATTGGGCAAGCAGAAATAAAGTTACGAGCAAGTCTATGCTTCAACCTACGAAAAACGCGTTTTTTACCTACTGCCCAGATTTTGAGGGTGTATTCAAAATTCCGAGTACCTGTGCGTATATATTATTTTTGTTTATTTCACTTCAAATCTCACGAAATCATAAATGCAAAAGTATGGTTGACACCGGATCAGTTGTTTAAGTATTTATGACCAAATGGTTAAATCGTGTGAATGAATGTGGACAATATTTGTCACTTTACTGCTGTGCGCAAATGTGTGCCAAATCATTTGGATCTTTGGCAGCCAAATCGTCTGATCGCAAAACAAATCATTTGTACATCGCTATCCAAATGCTCAAATGTGGACACATCTAAATTTGGCATTTTGTGTACAAATGTACAAATCGTGTGATCCCTGCTTAAGTAGAATTCTCCTTTCTGTGTTGCCGGAGAAGAGGGGCCTCCGCTTGTCAAAGGTATACAATATTTCTTCTGCAAACCGAATTTATTAATAGCTTGAAACATTTATTTTTTTGGCAAAAATATTTCTCATAAATAGGAAGGAAATTAGGGCGTAGGGTCTTGAAATTTGACAAAAAAAAATTTCGATGGGCACCCAATGTATGTATACTAGTAAACAAAATAGTCGGACAAGACGTACACCCCTATTCTGCAACACTTTCGTATTCGCATTTTGCTACGAATCGTAGAAATGGTATGCCGCAATACGAATCGTATCATCGAATTTTCGAAATTCGTAAAAATGGCATGCCTAAATACGAACGAGTAAGCTTGTTTGCGTAATTTTTAACGAAAACAATTCTGTGCCGGAGGCGAGATAAAAGATGTAAATCGATGTGTGTTTGCAGGAAATATTAGTGGCGTTTATTTAAACAGATAAATTTGCCTTTCGCATATACGTATATTTTTATCCACTGCTTTATATAAACGAGCAAAAAAGAATCTTTGTTGCCCCTTATCGAGAAACTTGGATCCGGTTTAGTTTTTTGTACAATGAATTTCGGTTGTTGTGTCCAAACGCATAACCCGAATCCAAAAACAACAACCGAAAATCATTGTACAAAAAACTAAACCGGATCCATGTTTCTCGATAAGGGGCAACAAAGATTCTTTTTTGCTCGTTTATATAAAGCAGTGGATAAAAATATACGTATATGCGAAAGGCAAATTTATCTGTTTAAATAAACGCCACTAATATTTCCTGCAAACACACATCGATTTACATCTTTTATCTCGCCTCCGACACAGAATTGTTTTCGTTAAAAATTACGCAAATAAGCTTACTCGTTCGTATTTAGGCATGCCATTTTTACGAATTTCGAAAATTCGATGATACGATTCGGATTGCGGCATACCATTTCTACGATTCGTAGCAAAATGCGAAGACGAAAGTGTTGCAGAATAGGGGTGTACGTCTTGTCCGATTATTTTGTTTACTAGTATACATACATTGGGTGCCCGTCGAAATTTTTTTTGTCAAGTTTCAAGACCCTACGCCCTAATTTCCTTCCTATTTATGAGAAATATTTTTGCCAATTTGTGTAGGTTTTTTAAAAATCATTTAGAGGTCCAAACATGTCATTTTAGGTCAGAAAATATGGTTTTGTGGATTTATCAGTTTTTGAATGACAATTTTTCATACAGTTACGAGCAAGTATATGCTTTAACCTATGAAAAACGCGTTTTTTTTTACCGTAAGCCCGCATTTTGAGGCTGTAGTCAAAATTCTGAGTACCTATGCGTAATTATTAGGACAATTCATATAAACACTTACTTAAAGACTTACATTATTTTGAATGGAAAATCGGTTTATTTACGATGTTTATGCATGTGTATAAAGTTAGCGAAACAACACGAAGAACAAATGTAGTCTATACCCATGAATTTGCCGTTTTTTTGCCGTTAATTAGTTGTGGGAAAAATAATTTTGTCGCTCTTGTATTTTTTTTAGATATAAGCTGTTTTGGTAACTTTATATAAAGAGACAAACGACTAGGCTTTATGTCCGAATTTGCCGTTTTTCGCCGTTCCAAGATGAGCTACTTTACTTTTGAAAACAATATTTTTTTTGTTATTAAAAGTTGTTTTGCAATTTTTTTTGTTCAATGTTCAATAATTTTTAGAAGAAAAGAATAATAATAAAAAAGAAGAGCAAAACCGGTTGCGTTATGTACCACTTTAATTTAATTTAAACAAAAAATAATCACCATGGTTAAAATTCAAAAAATTAAGAAGCTTCCTTATCACAATAAAACGACAAAATGAAAAACAGTTTTGGTGCACAAAACAAGCCAAACGGCAAATTATGCAACAAAAATATTAATTGCTTCTATTATTTTTAACCACTTTTTAAACCGCTTTCCAAGTCCCTATTTTTTAAAATAAGGCTGTTTAAGAAAAAACTAATTAACGAAAAAATTAAAAACAGTTTTAATGCATAAAAGAACTCAAACGGCAAATTATGCAACAAAAAAATTAAATGTTTTTATTATTTTTAACCAATTTAAAAAGTAGGGACATGGAAAGCGGTTTAAAAATTGGTTAAAAATAATAAAAACAATTAATTTTTTTGCTGCATAATTTGCCGATTGGCTTGGTCTGTGCACTGAAACTGTTTTTGATTTTGTCGTTTAATTGTTTTTTTTTTAAGCAGCCTTATTATAAAAAAAATAGGGACTTGGAAAGCGGCTTCAAAGTTGGTTAAAAACAATTAATTTTTTTGTTGCATAATTTGCCGTTTGGCTTCTTTTGTACATTAAAACTGTTTTTGATTTTGTCGTTTAATTTTTTTTTGTTTAAACAGCCTTTTTTAAAAAAAATAAGGACTTGGAAAGCGGTTTTAAAATTGGCTAAAAATAATAAAAACAATGAATTTTTTTTGTTGCATATTTTGCCGTTTGGCTTCTTTTGTGCATTAAAACGGTTTTTGAAATTGTCGTTGTATATTATTTTTGCGTGTTTTTTTTTGTTTAAACTTCTGCTTCTTCTTATTTGGCGCTGTAACCGCCTAAGCGATTTTGGCCGAGTTCAGCAAAGCACACCAGCCGTTTCTCTTCTGTGCCAATTGGAAACGCCAAGTGAAGCCAAGTCCTTCTCCACCTGATCTTTCCATCGCAGTGGGGGCCTCCCTGTTCCTCTGCTACCACCAGCGGGTTCTGAGTTGAATACTTTCCTGGAGCTGGAGCGTCGGTGTCCATTCGAACGACATGGCCAAGCCAGCGGAGCCGCTGTATTTTATCTGCTGCATTATGTCCATGTCGTTGTAAAGCTCATACAGCTCTTCGTTCCGTCGCCTGCGGTACTCGCCGTCGACAACGCGTAAGGGCCGGTAAATCTTCCGCAAAATCTTTCTCTCGAACACTCCAAGAGCCGCCTCATCGGATGTTGTCATTTTTCATGCTTCTGGGCCATATGCCAGCACGGCCATGATGAGGGACTTATAGAGCGTGGTTTTCGTACGTCGAGAGAGGACTTTACTCCTGAATTGCCTACTCAGTCCAAAGTAGCACTTGTTGGCAAGAGTGATTCTGCCTTGGATTTCCATGCTGACATTATTATCGGTGTTAATGCTGGTTCCCAAGTAAACGAAATTCTNCAAAATCTTTCTCTCAAACACTCCAAGAGCCGCCTCATCGGATGTTGTCATTTTTCATGCTTCTGGGCCATATGCCAGCACGGCCATGATGAGGGACTTATAGAGCGTGGTTTTCGTACGTCGAGAGAGGACTTTACTCCTGAATTGCCTACTCAGTCCAAAGTAGCACTTGTTGGCAAGAGTGATTCTGCCTTGGATTTCCATGCTGACATTATTATCGGTGTTAATGCTGGTTCCCAAGTAAACGAAATTCTCTACTTTCTCGAAATTGTAACTGCCAACAGTGACGTGGGTGCCAAGGCGCGAATGTGTTGACTGTTTTCTTTCAATTGTTCCTGAGCGGTTCATTTCTGCAGCTCTTATTATCTTCTCCAACATCACATTAAAGAAGTCACATGAAACGGAGTCGCCCTGTCTGAGACCCCGTTTAGTGGCGAACGGATCGGAGAGGTCTTTCCCAATTCTGACGGAGCTGGTGGTATTGCTCAACGTCATTTTACACAGCCGTATGAGTTTTGAGGGAATGCCAAATTCAGACATAGGGGCGTATAGGCAACTCCTTTTAGTGCTGTCAGGAGCGGCTTTAAAGCCGACAAATAGATGGTGGGTGTCGATCCTTTTCTCGCGGTCTTTTCCAAGATTTGGCGTATTGTGAATAACTGGTCTATGGTGGATTTGTCGATAAGACCTCCAGCAGCTTTGTTGTTTTTAGCCGCGTTATTGCTATTCATACCTCGTCATAATCAGGCAGTGGAACGTCAACTCCATCATCATCGACTGCGGGCTCTGGTTCTTCTTCTCCACAACTTTCCGTGCTGCTACCATTTAGTAGGGCGGAGAAGTGTAATTTAAGTACGCTCTGAACATCGGTTACTAGGTCGCCATTGTTGTTCTTACAGGAGTACGCCCTGGTCTTGTAACCTTCCATAAGTCGCCTAACTCTTTGTTAAAATTTTCGGGCATTCTCCCTGTCGGCCAGCATTTCAAGCTCTTCGCACTCACGTATTTCGGCCTCCCTCTTTTTATTGCGGCAAATACGTCTCGCTTCCCTCTTCAGATCCCTATAGCGGTCCCATATAGCGCGAGTTGCGCCCGATCGCAGCGTGGCCCTGTGGCGGCATCTTTTTCCCTGCAGCTTCCTGGCGCTCCTCATCGTACCAGTTGTTCTTTCGGGTTTGTTGAAATCCGACTACTTCTTCGTCGGCGGTACTTATTAAGAGGGAGATGTGGTTCCACTGCTCGTATATGTCAGTTGAAGAGTGCTCTCTGATGTGAAGTCGAGTAGCGAAAGCACTGGCTGTCTGTTTCGATTGAAGCTTTTCGACGTTAAGCTTTCCTTGCATATTTGGGCGCACATTTTTTGCTGCACAGAGGCGGGTGCGTATCTTGGCTGCAAAAAGATAGTGGTCCGAGTCGATGTTTTGGCTTCGGAGCGTGCGTACGTCTAAAACGCTGGAAGCATGCCTTCCGTCTTTCACAACATGAGCGATTCGGTTTCTCGCTTTTTATCCGGAGACAGACACGTAGCTTGATGGATCTTTTTATGCTTGAGCCTAGTACTGCATACTACCATGTTGCGGCNCATTCATAATACTGCAATACAAATTGATAACCACTTGTTCTGAGCTAGTCAGATTTTCTGCAGAGTTATTTTGAAATTTATACACACACATGTCTGTGTTCGTATGGAAAAGTAGCTTATGTCGAAAGGCTGGCTTTAGTATAATGCGGCATTTCCTTTATTCTTTAAACGACAAAGAATTTTTTGATGAGACTTAATAAGAATATTGACTTGCTAGTATCGGAGCTATTTCTTGCACGTTTATTTGCCAAAAGTTCTCAACGGCTCACCGCCAGTGAGTAATTCGCAATCGTATGCTGCGAATGCCAGCCTTTCGACATAAGCTACTTTTCCATACGAACACAGATGTATACACAGATGCCACCAACAGCGATGTCCTATGCATAGAATTTCTACTGGGTATGTATGTAAGTTAACTACATCCAAATGTATATATGTATATCCATACATGATCAAACATGCCATACGGAGTTATACCGCGCGGTACCATACCGCTGCTGCTTGAGAAAACCTTTATAACGATAACAGGCCTTACAAAGATTTTATTTTGTTGCTTTAAAATGTTGCTTTTGCCTCTGTACAGATACCCATATATAAATCTTACATGGTTTATTTCGATGTTTTTTTCTGATGTTTTTTGCACGGAAAGATTTTTAAAATTTTACATTGAGCAATTTTAAAATGTAAAACTGAATATCACACAAGAATTCCACAGGTTTACAAAAAAAAAGTGTATGTATATTAAACCAAACCTATATATCCCTATGTTATTCGACATGCTGAATGCGAATCCGATGTCCGTTAGACTCCATCACGTCAGGTTCGTGGTCATTTGAGGGTCAAGTACGGAAAAATTCATTGAATAAACCTGAAAATTCAATAAAATTCATCGGAATTTGACCTTGGGATGACCTTGGCATGACCTCCAGATGACCTTGAGGAATCAAGGGACCTCCATACTCGGTTTCAGTGACAACAAAAACAATTTTTTTTTTTTTAATTTTTATTGAATAAATTTTATGTCCTATTTGACCTTCAAATGACCTCGAATCTGATATTATGTAGGTTAACGGACCTCGGATTCGGGTTCAGCGAATGTGAAATCTTATGTATATGAATTTTCAGGTTTATTCAATGAACTTTTCCCTACTTGACCTTCAACTGACCACGAACCTGACGTGGTGGAGACTAACGGACTTCGGATTCACATTCAGCGTGTCGAATAATATAGGGATATATAGGTTTGGTTTAATATGCATAAACTTTTTTTTTTGTAAACCTGTGTTTTCATTTTCACCAATTTAGAATAACTTCATTTCTTTATTTTAAATTTTGTATGGTTTCAAAATACTGCAAATCTTAAAAAAAATCCTGGCGGGCGAACTGAGGGAACGGTAAAGGATTTTAAACTCTCGATAAATATGCGTTTCAGACAATCTGGTTATTTCAGTTTTCTCTTGCGGGTTACAGAAGGGCGAGAACTTTCGCCAGATTCAAAAATTACACGTCACAAGAGATGTTTTTGCGAGATTTAGCCGATTGGTTATTTGAACCTTAGCCTGGTTTAATTAATCAAAACCACTTGAAGGATGGATCAATTTCGCGTCCACAAAATATGCACTGTACATACGGTTGCCAGACGTACTGATTTTATCAGTACAGTACTGATTTTTCAACTCTTGTACTGATTTTATTCATTTCTTCAATCAGTACGCTAATGTTCTGATTTTTCAAAATTTGTACTGATTTGTACTGAATTTTAAATTCAGGATTCAGGATTCAGGATAAGTTAGGATCTTCTTAAGGTTTTCACATAACGTTGGAACTTTCTTAAACTGTACTGTAAAAAGTAAGAAGAAAAAAAATTTAATTATAGTAGACATGTTTCCGATAATATTTGATATGCCCAAGAAATTAATACAACAAAAAGATCAATTGTTTTATGAGCAATCGCCGGGCCGTTACGTACCAGTTGCGATAATATGATGGAGCTTAAACTATTTTAAAAGAAGGCTGTCATTCTTTTGTCGAGTGTTGTCAGTTAACATAATGTTGTTAATAACAACAAAGTTGAATATTCTAAATTTACTGACATTGTAAGAGTTTTGCATACAAGACATAGGACTGGTTTCTCCAACTCAATTTAACTTAGTTTAGCCAATTTTTTAGACTTAATCAAGAATAAGCTGTGTAAAAAGTAGGCTAACTTTTGACTTAAGTCCAAAAAAATAGCTAAACTAAAGTTGGAGAAAACTAGCCCATAGATACATAGCCCACAGTTGAAAAAACTATTTAAGCCATGAGGAAATATAGACCAAGTCCTTAAAAAGTTGTACTTTTTCACAGTTTGAAAAAGTATTTAATTTTGTTTTTTTTTCAAAACCACTCGAACGCAATTGAGAAGACCTTACGTCGTCGCCCTGGTGAGGTCGTTACGACGTCGCTCTGGTGAAGTCGTTTGGGTGAACTCGAAATGAATCCATTTCTTCGAACCTACAAGTTTTTTGAGGAACCTTCGGTCTAGGTTGGACTAGTTCCATGCCCAAATTTGTATATATCTAAGCATAAATAAAAGCCATTCATTTGGATAATATTATAAAACTTTTTTATCATGACAGAATATGGAATCCACAATGTAAACTCGTGCTCAGAAAATTAAGCCACCTAGATCTTTTTCTCAGTATTCATAATATTTTTCATATACAATTTTTTTTATAAAGGTATAGTTCACTCTGTTGGCATTATTAATAAAAAATTTGTGGTTATAAAGCTTTTTTAAATTTGGTAGAAAACTGTACTTTTACTTTAAATTTGGTATAAAAAATGTACGAAGAAAACATTAATAATTATTGAAATACATATGTAGTTGTCTTAATTTTAACAACAGTGCATTTACAATGTTTTGGAAATTAATGTGATAAAATGCAATTTATTGGCTACCTTAATTTTAAAGATCTTACTAAGTCGTGTCTACAAAGAGCTCCTTCAGGCATTACGGAATTTGAGTAGTAAATAGAAGCTGATAGTATTTGATATGGGGAAAATTGTTCTGTACAAAGTTTGAAACCATAAACGAAATATTTACTTTGCTCTTTTCTAATGGCTTGAATTTTTTTTTATATATACATATGTATATATGTATGTATACTTCACATTGCTTTAATTTTTAACTACATGGTCCTTGTTACAAAATAGACCCAATTTTAATTAATTTTAAAGATAACTAAAATGAAGTAACAAAAAAATAAGTTGTTAAAACTTGCCAATATTTTAGACCCAGGGTGTAGTAATATATTAAAATTTCTGTTTGTATTTTATGAATCAATGTTTTCCTTATTTTTCTTTTTAATTAATATTTAAGTATTTATGTATATTTAAAAAACTTTGAAAAAAATCAACTGAACTAAATTAAACTACTTTAAACTAAAAAAATTGTTTTTAATTTTCTAGCAATTATGAGCATCGTTTTTGCGGGCTGAAGGGGAGTAGTTTTTGCGACCCGCCGGTAAGTCGTCTTTGCGGCCCGCCGGCGAACTTTGCTTTTCATACGACGGCGAGTTCGCCGGCATTCATAACTTAATAAGTTAAAAGCGCAAATTAAGAAGGGAATGGTAAAGAATTCGATCTCCTAAGCTTAAACAGGAGCTGATTGCGTGTACAAAGGAATTACGTATTTGGTTACAGGCGGAAAAAGAAAGAAATGCGCAGTCGATTCTTCAGTCCTTGTCTGCTTCGAAACAGACTGACTACTCCCTGTGGCGAACACTAAAGCATGCGAAGAGGCCAGTTCTTCGAGAAGCACCATTACGTACTCAGAACGGAAGCTGGGCGAGGAATGATGAGGATAAAGCAACCGCTTTCGCCTATCATCTTTCACAAGTCTTTAGACCCAATGAAGTCGCTCATCCTTCCAACATTTCAATACCCCCAGTAGCCTTACCACAAATCCGCTTCGGTTCAAAAATAAAGATTTAATTAACAGCATTGTTCACAACATTCAGAAGAATAAAGCGCCTGGTTATGGTAGGATTACAGGTGAAATGATAAAAGAACTGCCACTTACTGCCGTACGTTTTTTGTTACATATTTTTAATAAAATGCTTGAGTTGGTGACTTCCCCGTCTTATGGAAACTTTCAGAAATAATTATGGGACCAAGGCCAGCCAAAGATCCTACGGTAGTAAATTCATATCGGCCGATTAGCTTGATTTCGGTATTTTCCAACATATTTGAAAAACTTCTATCGGAAAAAATGCAACCTTCCCTAACAAGTAACCAAAAATGATACTACCACATCAGTTTGGTTTTCGTGAAAAACATGGCACTGTAGAACAAGTTCATAGAATTGTTTCTTGTATTAGGAAAGCCTTCGAAGGGAAGCAATACTGCACGGGTATATTTTTGGACATCTCTCAAGCTTTTGACAAAGTCTGGCATGATGGCCTTATATACAAACTAAAACTTTCACTCCCTGGAAATACGCACGCAATTCTGGAAAGATTCCTGTTAGGGAAAAATTTCAGAGTCAAGCAGAGTTCCTTTAGAACGGGAAGTCACCCTATATATACAGATATCTCTCAAGGCAGTGTTCTAGGACCCATATTGTACGTAATATACACTCGGGATTTGCCAACTGATGAAACTCTAACCATTTCAACGTTTGCTGATGACACAGCTATCCTAAAGAGGCTTCTTACCGAATATTTGAAAAAGCTAGAGCTATGGCTAGGTTCTTGGAGGATAAAGGTTAACGAGACAAGTGTGTTCGGACAACATTTACTCTGAAGAAAGAAATATGTCCACCACTAAAAATAAACACCAAGGCTATACTACAAAAAGATAAGTGTCGAGTACCTTGGGATGGCACTAGATCAATACCCGCCAAACACTTTCCTGGGAAACGAACTATATTCGGCTTCTCAAATGTACACAATCGGCTTTTTACACGTATACAATCCGAACGTCAACAGGGAGAGTAGAGGAGCAACAAATTTTATTTAGTTGCATGCAAACATTAAGCAGGTTGATGTCGCATTATTGTTGAATAAAGTAGGTACTGAGTAATTTATGTAATTAGTAGTAGTAATTTTATTTATTTTCTTGGGGTCCTGAATTACAGAAGCTTTAAGAAATTCAAACAAAATTTAAAACTAAAATAAACATTAGGTTATAGACAATAACACCAAACGGCGTTAAAAAAAATATTGTTTAGGTCTAATTGCTATGCAGACATGCAACATTTATTTTTATTGTCTATAATCTTTCATTTCATCTTTCTCTGATGGCCAACAAGTTGACTGTATTTATACGGATTTCTCAAAGGCCTTTGACAAAGTTTCCCATAAACTCTTGATCAACAAACCTTCATGTCTTGGTTTTCACTCATCATTCCTGAAGTGGGTGGAGTCATACTTGTCCAACAGAAGTTGCGTAGTATCAGTAGATGGTTCTTCTTGACAAAGACTGCGTATTCAAGATGTGAGCGGACAAAGCTTGTGAATAACAATTTCAAAGTATATGGATCAGTGAATTTAGTACTATTACGTCGCACGAATGCTAATACAGAGTATGATTTTGAAATTACAAAATTAATGTGACTACTAAAAGAAAGCTTAGAATCAAATATGACTCCCAGATCTTTAATTTCGTTAACATTCTGCAAAGCGATATTCGATATATTGTAAGACGTATTGACAACATTAAAAGTTCTCCCAAACGTAACCTTAAAGCATTTTTGAGTGTTTAGTGAGAGACGTGATTTCGAGCACCATGAATAAAGGGTATCGAGGTCATGTTGGAGTCTTGTTACATCTACCGAGTTTCTTATTACATAGAATAGTTTCAGGTCATCTGCATAGAGCAAAAAGTTTGCGAAAGAAAAACAGTTGCATACGTCATTAATAAATAACACAAACAGTAATGGGCCTAAGACACTACCTTGTGGGACTCCTGACAAGGCCACAAAGGGTTCGG